>NC_133181.1:1770000-1772500 GCF_049306965.1 Danio rerio
AAACATAACAAATATAAAATTTAGTTGCATTTTTGTACTTCTCTCTCTTTTTTTTCTCATTGAACTTAAATGTTTCATCTTTGTATCTCTAATAATTTTGGTGACCAAACTCTTATTTTAATGCATATAACTGTTTAATAAACTGTTTTCTTTAAATGCACCAAAATAAAATAGTATATTCACTTAGAAATGGATAAAAAATATTCATTTTCAGTAGAGGGCGTACTCGTTTATGCAGATCACTGTGTATATTATACATAATTCAGCTTTATTAACAGGAATAGTGCATTTCTCATTATCGATCTATCTATGATCATCATTGTCATGATGTTTTCATCAGTTTTCTGGATGTGTTCAGTTCAGTTGGACATTTTTACCCTGCTCATTCATGGCATTGTAAAACTCTCAGTGGCCACTAGAGGTCAGAATAGACCAGGGCTTTTTCTTTTCAGTTCAATCAACGTCCAAATATTCTTAAATCAAGTTATGCGTTTATTTTGAGAGTTTTATTGCATGGTTTCTGCCATCAAAATGAGCTGCATTTATGATTCATTTATAAGAAAATAACTAATTGGCTCAGAAACAACTTCATAGTCCATTGACAGATATTTGTTATTTGAAGGATAAACTCATTGGATATTTAACAATTTTCATTACAAATCAATATAAATTATATTATATTATATTATATTATATTATATTATATTATATTATATTATATTATATTATATTATATTATATATTCATTTTCTTTTCTGCTTAGTCTCTTGATTAATCTGGGGTCGCCACAGTGGAATGAACTGCCAACTTATCCAGCATGTTTTACACAGCCCATCACTTAGAAGCCACCATACATTCTTATTCACACACATACACTATGGACAATTTAGCTTACCCAATTCACTTATAGTGCATGGCTTTGGACTTGTGGGGGAAACCAGAGCACCTGGAAACCCACACCAACACGGGGAGAACGCCACACAAATGTCAACTGACCCAACCCAACTGATCTGCATAAACCCTGAGTTATAGCACAAACATCTCACAATTCTGAGAAAGAAATACAGAATTCCAATATATCAATTTTGAAAAGCGAAAGCAGACAAAACAAATCACAATTGCAAGAAATACAGCTGAAGAAGTCAAACATATGAAATCTGCAGCTATTAATGGACAAAATTATAGCTAATAAATATGAATGTGTACTCAGTTGGAATTCTAATGGTTTAATGGAAATAAATGTAAACAAACAATTTGAAATAAGCTATCTGCTGCACATATGACATCTTTGTCAATATGTGGACAACAGTGGTTTATTCTGTAGACAATAAAACATTAATAATTTCTTAAAGGAGCTAATAATATAGATCTTAACAGTTAAAGAAATTGTGTTTGTATGTATATATATATATATATATATATATATATATTTATATATATATATATATATATATATATAATTTTTCTCCGGCTTAGTCCCTTTATTCATCAGAGGTTGCCACAGCGGGATGAACCACTAACTATTCCAGCATATGTTTTACACAGTTTTACATATGTTTTACCCTTTCAGCTGCAACCCAGTACTGGGAAACACCCACACACACTTATCCACACACACACACACACACTCATACACTACGGCCAATGTGTTTGGACTGTGGAAGAAACCGGAGCACCTGGAGGAAACCTATGCCAACAAGGGGAGAACATGCAAACTTCACACTGAAACGCCAACGGACCCAGCCAGGACTCGAACCAGCAACCTTTTTTACTGTAAGGGCCATGGTGCTAACCACTGAGCCACTGTGTCGCCCCATAATAAAATATTGTAGAAAATTGAAACATGCATTGATCAATATCCTCACTGTTTACACTGGAAATATCATTTATAGACTTACAACTTCACATGATGGCAATAATAATAATATCTTCAGTTGTATGTCAGCATGTCGAATTTAATGTCAGCATGAAATCCAAAATGAGCCTATTTACAGTGTTAATGGACATGCATGTGTTTATTGTGTTTAACTGAGCGCTCGAATCATTAAGCGTAACTATGAACAATAATAATTGTGACTGTTGACTTGGCAAACAACACTAAATATGCTAATCCTTTCACTCCTGGGTGTAAACAACTAAATGAATCTTAATTTTGCTAATGAATGCTAGCCCTGAACTTTCTCATTAGCTCATCACATAAGATGCTATTGCACTTTAATGCCTTAATTATCTAAGCAGTCTTGATTGGGTCTTGCTGCTGATTGCCTTTCTCCATTTGGGCTGATTTAACATTAATAGAGCAGTTGATTTGATTACGGTATGAACATATTGATCGCCTCATTGAGATGTTGCGTATTGACCAGTGGTTAATTGAACAGTTCAATTGCTGAGCGGAGAAAAGACTTTGCTTTTAATTTAACGACAGCAAGAAGTGACGTCATCATGGCGAGGGAAACAGAAATTCATTCATTCATTCAGTTTCTTGTCACCTTAGTCCCTT
>NC_133181.1:1777500-1805000 GCF_049306965.1 Danio rerio
TGCGCACACACAGATATTCACTCACGCACATGCACCCACACACATGCACAAAAACACACACATAGACAAGTCATACACACTCACATGCACAAATACACACACACAGACACACACACACACACACACACACACACACACACACACACAGTTGTGTTGTTTACTCTAGCTCTGGTCTGTTTATACATTGTCCAGTGTGTGCACATGATGTGTGTGTGCGCTCCTGCGTCCTCAGATCTCCGCGCATCATCATAAACACTGACAGCGTCCTCATAAATCTGCTCTTCTGGATATTCACTGATCATCAAACATATTGGAGTCGCGGCCAAAAGCAGCGCGTCTGACGGCTCAATCATCGAGAGCTGCGATACAGTTACAGCAGAACACCACAACACATTCACACTGCAGGCCAGGCTGTAAACACACACACACACACACACACTCACACTTTTAAGCATGTAAATTGAGAAATGATGGTGCAGTCTTGTGACTAACTAAAAGGTTGCGGGGTCAAATTGGTTCAAGCCCTATAAATGACCCTTGATTATTTCCAGTCAGTATATCAGCATCATAACTCACATTACTGAAAGTGAATGAGCTCAATGGTGTAGTATTTGTCTTATTTTAGTATCATTAAGCTTATATTAGTTTTTCTCAATCCCTTGAACTGTTCTGAATATTTTGCATATCTTTTATTGAAATGTTTAAGTAAATGAAGTGTTTTGAGCTTGTTGAGTTTGTTTTATTCTAAAAGCAAATACAATTGTTCGCCTCTCTCTTTTATTTATATGTATATATTAAATAAATTCAAGGTCTTTTTAATATTCCATTCACTTTCATTTAAGGAAAGGATTTTAAAATGTATTTTTAATCAGTTTAATAAGGTAATATGTTACTAAACGTAAAGTAAAACTAAAGGTAACTGAACTAAACCTGACAAAAAAAATCTAAATAGACGTATAATAATAATAATAATTTACTATTAATAAAAACATTACTATTGTTGTTGTTATTATTGTGTTATTTATGTTGTTACTATTATAGTAATGGTACTAATAATACAAATAATAATAAATAAAATAATAATTATGATAATAATAATAATAATAATAATAATAAATAAAATAATGCTAGTAATTATGAATTAATAAATATAATAATGATAATAATAATAATAATAAAATTTCTAACAATAACATAACAACAATAAAAACATATTATTATTATTATTGTGCTGTTGTTAATATTATAGTAGTAGTAGTAGTAGTAATAATAATAATAATAATAATAGATAAATAATAATGATAATAATAAATAAAATAATAATAATAATAGCATTAACAGCATATTATAAAAAATATTAATGTTATTATTGTTATTGTTGTTACTGTTATAGCAGTACTTCTACTACTACTAATAATAATAATAAAATAATAATAATAATAATAATAATAATAAATAAATAAATAAAATAATAATAATGAATAAAATGCTACTAATAATAACAATAAAGAAAGAAAGAAAGAAAGAAAGAAATAATAAATTAATTAAATAATAATGATAATAATAATAAAATTAACAATGACATAACATAATACATTAATAAATTACACATTAATTAAAACATTAATAAAAACATATTCCTATTATTATTATTATTATTATTATTATTATTGTGTTATTGATGTTGTTACTTATATAGTAATGGTACTAATAATACAAATAATAATAATAAATAAAATAATAATAATTATGATAAAATAATAATAATCTTAACCCTAACAATAACGTAACAACAATAAAAACATATAATTATGAATGTGTTGTTGTTACTATTGCAGTAATAATAATAATAATAATAATAATAATAATAATAATAATAATAAAATAATAATAATAAATATATTAATAGCATAGTATTAACAATAACATAACAACAATAAAAACATTATTATTATAAGTAGCAGTAGTATTAAAAATGAAAATAATAACAAGAATTATTATTGTTGTTATAATAATAATAATAATAATAATAATAATAATAATAATAATAATAATAATAATATGGGTGACGCAGTGGCGCAGTATGTAGTGCTGTCGCTGGTTTGAGCCTTGGCTGGGTCAGTTGATGTTTCTGTGTGGAGTTTGCATGTTCTCCCTGTGTTGGCGTGGGTTTCCTCCAGGTGCTCCGGTTTCCCCCACAGTCCAAACACATGCGCTATAGGGGAATTGGGTAAGCTAAATTGTCCGTAGTGTATGAGTGTAAATGAGTGTGTATGGGTGCTGCTAGTCTAAAGGAGAACGGTGATGATCCTGAGGTGTTTGAGGAAACACTCATCCTCAGCTGAAGTTCTGGAATCTCTTTAATAATCACAAATACAGCTTTATACATGAGCACGGCTCAGAAATACAGAGATTTGACTAGTTATCAGCTACAGTGGCTCTGTTCATGATCATCCATTAGATTAGAAATGTGTCTGTAGCACACTCTGATCATGTCAGCACACGATTATGCCAGGAATGTGTGTGTGTGTCTGTGTGTGTGTGTGTGTGTGTGTGTGTGTGTATGTGTGTTTATAAACAGGAATCACATGATGTGTGTGTGTGTGTGTGTGTGTGTGCGCGCGCTGTGGGGGATTTGTTTAAAATCAGATGAGCTTGATCTCTGTCTGTGTGTGTCTGACGCCGCTCTGACTGACACGTCTCGTTTTATCTGTGCAGCAACACTTGCAGGTGTGTGTGTGTGTGTATGCATGAGAGAGAGAGTGCCTCTGAGTGTGTGTGTTTGTGCATATTCATTTGTGTTGATCAGTTTGTGTGTGCATTTGTGTTTGCGTGTATTTTTGTGTGCATGCACGTGTGCATTTGTGTGTGTGCATTTTGTGTGAGTGTGTGTTTGTGTGTGTGTGTGTGTGTGTGTGTGTGTCTGCATTTGCATTTGTTTGTGTCTGTGTTGTTTGTTGTTGTCTGAATGTGTGTCTGGGCTATTGTGTTTTCACACATTTGTGTGTGTGTGTTTGTTTGTGTGAGTGCATGTGTGTGTTTTCATTTGTCTGTGTGCATTTCTTTTTGTGTATTACTGCATGTGAGTGTTATGGGTTTGTGTGCAATTTTGTGAGTCACTGTATGTGTGTGTGTGTGTGTGTGTGTGTGTGTGTACGTGTGTCTTTGCATTTGTGTGTGTGTGTGTGTGTGTGTATGATTGCATTTGTGTATGTGTGTGTGTGTTTGCTTTTGTGTGTATGTGTGTCTTTGCATTTGTGTGTGTGTGTGTGTTTGTTTTTGTGTGTGTATGTGTGTCTTTGCATTTGTGTGTGTGTGTGTGTGTGTGTTTGTTTTTGTGTGTGTGTGTGTGTCTGTGTGTGTGTGTGTGTGTGATTGCATTTGTTTATGTGTGTGTGTGCATTTGTCTATGTACGCATCTGTGTGTGTGTGTGTGGGTGTGTGTGTGTGTGTGTGTGTGTATGATTGCATTTGTGTATGTGTGTGTTTGTGTGTTTGTGCATTTGTCTATGTACACATGTGTGTATGTGTGTGTGAGCAGTTGTGTATGTGCGTGCGTGTGTGTGTGTGTTTGCATTTCTCTGTGTGTGCATTTCTTTGTGTGTATGGCTGCAATTGTGTGATTGGGCTTGTGTGCGCGCGTGTGTGTTTGTGTGTGTGCAGTTGTGTGTGTGTGTGTGTGTGTGTGTGTGTGTGTGTTTTTGTTGTGCAAATCTCTGTTTGTGTGTGTGCATTTGTGTATGTGTGTGTGTGCGTTTTTTGTGTGTATGTCTGCAAGTGTGTGATTGAGTTTGTGTGTGTGTGTGTGTGTGTGTGTGTGTGTGTCTGTGCTCATGTTTGTGTGTTAGCATTTGTTTGTGTGTGCGTTCCTTTTTGCGTGTTTGTGTTTCTTTGTGGTTGTGTGCTTTTGTGTGTGTGCGCATATGTGTGTGTATCTGTGTGTGTGTGTGTGTGTAATGTAAGCCTGTATGAACCCGCTGACCCTGTATGTTTACCTGCAGTGAATATTAATGCTGGATGATGTTGTTAAACTGATATTTAAAGCGTGCAGAAGGATGCCCGAGCTCATGCTAATACAGCAGCATTAAAATAACAGCACACGAGAGTGCCTGAAGAGCGAAGCACCCGCTGACCCTCTCAATACACACTCCACACATCTCTGAAAGTGTGTTAAACTCAAGCAGATCCTCATGTGATTCTGACTGAGAGGCGATATTTAGTTCTGACACTTACATAAGCAGACTCAGAGCTTCACTTTCACTATCCTGATGGAGCACATCCAGTACTTGTACTTTTTATGTATGCAGTGAAGTCACACTTTAAAGGGCACCTGGTTTACCCATTTCAAGATGTAGGATCAGTCTTTTGTGTCTCCAGAATGTGTCTGTAAAGTTTCAGCTCAAAACACCCATCAGATTATTGATTAGAGCTTTCGGAATGTTGGGATTTTCTGCTTTGACCACACTACTGGTGCCTGTGCCTTTAATGCTGGTTCTCCCCGCCCCCCGTTGCCACGTGCCTGTCAGAGTGTGCCTCAATCAGCTGTGTCAGATAAACAGCACAGTGACAGACATGAAGGAAGCCAACCCGGGCTCATTGTGGAAACGTAGCCCCGCGAACGTTTCTGCGGACTGCGATTTACGTCCCGGGAGGTACGTAATCGAGCGGTTTTTGTTTTCGCGGATCCGCGAGAGGCCGCTGTGCGCCCTTTTTCGCGTCTCGGGCGCCTCTCTGGAGCGCGCACCATTCACGCCATTCTCGTACGAAAAGCCGCCGGATCTGCCGACTCGGCTGCCTTCCTCTTCCTCCTCCTCCACCTCCTCCTTCCCTAAACCCGAGCGACGGTTCGCAAAAGCCGTCCAGAAAAAAAAAAGCAAAAGCCCTCGTCTTCGATTTTGACCGCGTTTTCGGATCCCGCCGCGTTCTCGTCCTTATTTGTCGGATTCCGTTTTTCGTCTTACCTGATTTCCGGAACCGCTGTTCCCCGGACTCGATCCCGGTCGTCGTCCCCACGGCTGACTCCTCCTCCTCCGGGGTCTCCGCTCCGCCGGCGCAACGCTGTGAGCTAAGCGGAAAAACTGGTTGCATCGGGAAAGCCCTCCACTCGGTGGCGAGCCGTTGGCCGCCCCGCAGCGTTCGCTCAAAAAAAAACTAAACGCGGCCTTACGTACCTCCGGCCACGTAAATCGCGGTCTCCAGAAACGTCCGCGGGGCTACGTTTCCAGAATGAGCTTGGGTTGAAGGAAGCAGATCTCACGTAATAGTTGTGAGAAATACTACAGTAAGAACTTTCCCAATGATTATTTTATGTATTTGTCATGGAGAAAATTTAAGCCTTTAGATGAGTCACACATAACGTTGTTATAAAATTCAAGCACACACACACACACACACATCACATCCACTTAAATTTTCACTGTTTTTGCATGGCAAATGTGACAGGATAAGGTTAATATCCACTGCTGTATGGATATCCATGATGGCAGCATGAAGAGGGCTGTATGATGACTAACAGAGACTTCAGGCGCCATTCAGGCTCATTTGTGACAATTCTTGACAGGTTTTTTGGATTTAACTATAATTAAACCTGCTTTGGGGAAAGGTGGTGTAGATCAGTTTCGTTAATAAAGCTCGTGAACATTCAGCCAGGAGACATGTGCATGCACTGTAAGTTATTTACTTAAAAATGGAAATAATAAGTATAATTAACAATGCATTTCAATTACTTTTCTCATTAATAGGTCTAAAACTAATTAAGTAACTCACTTACAATCTCAAGGTACACACCCTAAAAATGCTGAGTTGTTTTAACCCAACGTTGGGTCAAATATGGACCAAACCTCCCCCAAAAAATTGGGTTAAAAGGTGTCATTTACAAATTTAATCATTCATTCATTCATTTTCTTGTCGGCTTAGTCCCTTTATTAATTCAGGGTCGCCACCACTGCGGAATGAACTGCCAACTTATCCAGTAGGTTTTTACGCAGTGGGTGCTCTTCCAGCCGCAACCCATCTCTGGGAATTTACTAATTTAATTGAAAAAAATTAACCCAAAATTGGGTTATGAGAGTCAAACATGTTTTGATCTACAGTAAATAATGTTTGGGTGATTAAAATAAGAGGCAGCACGGTGGCGCAGTGGGTAGCACAATCGCCTCACTGCAAAAAAAGTCGCTGGTTTGAGTTTGCATGTTCTGCCTGTGTTGGTGTGGGTTTCCTGTATGTGCTCCGGTTTCCCCCACAAGTCCAAACACATGCGGTACAGGTGAATTAGGTAAGCAAAAATTGTCGTAGTGTATGAGTGTGAATGAGAGTGTATGGGTGTTTCACAGTAATGGGTTGCAGCTGGAAGGGCATCCGCTGCGTAAAACATATGCTGGATAAGTTGGTAGTTCATTCCGCTGTGGCAACCCCAGATTAATAAAGGGACTAAGCTGAAAAGAAAATTTGTGAATGAAGTTGGTGGTTCATTACCCTGTGGTGACCCCTGAATAATAAAGGGATTAAGCCAAAAATGATTGGATGAATGAATGAATAAATGAGTCGGTCTAAAAGTAATTAAGGTAACTCACTTAGAATCTCAAGGCACACACCCTAAAAAAACTGTTGTTTTAACCCAGCGTTGGGTTAAATATGGACCAAACCCAAAACATTTTGGGTTAAAAGGTGTCATTTACAAATTTAATTGAAAAAAATTAACCCAAAATTGGGTTATGAGAGCCAAACATGTTTTGATCTACAGTAAATAATGTTTGGGTGATTAAAATAAGAGGCAGCACGGTGGCGCAGAGGGTAGCACAATTGCCTCACAGCAAAAAGCTCGCTGGTTTGAGCTTGCATGTTCTCCCTGTGTTGGCGTGGGTTTTCTCCGGGTGCTCCGGTTTCCCCCACAAGTCCAAACACATGCGGTACAGGTGAATTGGGTAAGCAAAAATAGTCCGTAGTGTATGAGTGTAAATAGAAGTGTATGGGTGTTTCCCAGTGATTGGTTGCAGCTGGAAGTGCATCCGCTGCGTAAAACATATGCTGGATAAGTTGGTGGTTCATTCCGCTGTGGCAACCCCAGATTAATAAAGGGACTAAGCTGAAAAGAAAATTAGTGAATGAAGTTGGTGGTTCATTCCCCTGTGGTGACCCCTGAATAATAAAGGGATTAAGCCAAAAATGATTGAATGAATGAATGAATAAATGAATAGGTCTAAAAGTAATTAAGGTAACTCACTTAGAATCTCAAGGCACACACCCTAAAAAAACTGTTGTTTTAACCCAGCGTTGGGTTAAATATGGACCAAACCCAAAACATTTTGGGTTAAAAGGTGTCATTTACAAATTTAATTGAAAAAAATTAACCCAAAATTGGGTTATGAGAGCCAAACATGTTTTGATCTACAGTAAATAATGTTTGGGTGATTAAAATAAGAGGCAGCACGGTGGCGCAGAGGGTAGCACAATTGCCTCACAGCAAAAAGCTCGCTGGTTTGAGCTTGCATGTTCTCCCTGTGTTGGCGTGGGTTTTCTCCGGGTGATCCGGTTTCCCCCACAAGTCCAAACACATGCGCTTTAGGGGAACTGATTAGCTAAATTGGCCGTAGTGTATGTGTGTGATTGCAAGAGTGTATGGGTGTTTCCCAGTGTTGGGTTGCAGCTGGAAGGGCATCCACTGCGTAAAACATATGCTGGATAAGCATATGTGACCACTGATTAATAAAGAGACTAAGCCAAAAAGAAAATGAATGAATGAATAATAATAGTAATACTATTAAATAATAATGATAATAAACGACATTTTAAATAATCTTGTTTTTCCTTTTGACACATGTAAGATTATTAGGTGACAATATTTCGATGGTCCCTATTGCACATTTTGTTGTCTAAAAGTTGCATTGCAATTACATGCCAATTACATCTCATTTGAGTATTGGTAGACTGTCTGCTTAATATCTGTTTATAATGCTCCTTTAGACTTTTTACTGACTACAAGAAACTTTGCAAGCACATGTCAACTTAACCCCAACCCTAACCCCATGCCTACAAGTCTACTAATTATCTAATGAGAATGGCAAGTAGAAGCAACTTAAGTGCCTTAAAGGGACCATCAAAATAAAGTGATGTCGATTATTTAGCTCACCCCATTTGGCAGATTATTTAGCTTGTTTTGAGTAAAAACCCTCTTCATTTTGACTCATTATTTCCAAAAGCAAGACAATATGTTGTGCTTGTCTAGAAAATGCTTCTAGATTCAAGCATCATCGATATTTGGACTAGAAACAAGACAAACAATCAAAGTGAGAAAAGCATTTGTTCGTTGCACGTAATCTGATTATGTAATTTGTGTTATTTGTAATGCATCACCTACAAACACTATATCAGAATTTTCCCACATCAGCTTAACTCTGGTTGCTAGGGAGTTCTGGGCGTTTGCTAAAGTAAGTGACTTATAGTCAAAAGGGCAAACAGCCAAGACTGATGAAATGATATTCTGGTAACTCACTCCTGTCCTCCACTCTTTGAGGAATCACTCATGACTGTAACTGAAGAATGAATTATGAGGACAGGTTTAATACCTAATGTTACTGCGGTTTCAATCTCAGGAGCAAAAGCAGTGTAGAGAAAGAGCAACAGGTTTTCACTCGTAGCAATAAAACGAAAATATTGATTACACACTGCAAAAAAAGGCAGAGTTTTTGTCTTGTTTTTAGTCCAAAAATCTAAAAATTCTTACATCAAGACGCTTTTCTAGACAAGCGAAACAATATTGTCTTGTTTTCAGAAATGATGAGTCAAATTTAAGTGAGCTTTATTTTAAAACAAGCTAAATAATCTTATGTAAAAGTGATCGTTTTAAAAATTAGGCGATGTGGGCTGTGGACAATTGTATTGCAACACTATTTTGGTGATTAAAATGACTTATGAAAGCATTAATTTAATATATAATACATTTTAAATACTTTTTTTTAGATATGATGTACAGTAAGAGTTGTATGCAAGTCAAAAGAAGGTACTTTGAAGAATGTTAGTCAACACTGACTTCCATGTAAAGCATACTACTATATGTAATATATGGAAGGCGGCATGGTGGCTCGGTGGTTAGCACTGTGGCCTCAGAGCAAGAAGGTCACTGGTTTGAGTGTCGGCTAGGTCATTTGGCATTTCTGTGTGGAGTTTGCATGTTCTCCCCGTGTTGGTGTGGGTTTCCTAGGGTGCTCCGGTTCCCAAACACATGCACTATAGGTGAACTGAATAAACTCAATTGGCCATAGTGTGTGTGTGTGTGTGTGTGTGTGTGTGTGTGTGTGTGTACTGGGTTGTGGTTGAAAGGCCATGCTCTGTGTAAAACATATGCTGCAATAGTTGTCGGTTCATTCCAGTGTGGCGACCCCTAATGAATAAAGTGACTAAGCTAAAGGAAAATGAATGAATGAATGAATATTAAAGTTATCTAGTCGTTTGTAATGAAAGCATTTTTAAAGTCAGTTGAACACAAAAGAAGATACTTTGAAGAATGTTGGTCACCATTGACTTCAATGTAAAAAATACTTCTATATAATACTTTGGAGGTCAGTGGTGACCAACATTCTTCAAAATATCTGCTTTTGTCACAGATATTATTCATTCATTTTCTTTTCAGCATAGTGCCGTTATTAATCAGGGGTTAGCACAGTGGAATGAACCGCCAACTTATCCAGCATATATTTTATGCAGCAGATGCCCTTCCAGCTGCAACCCAACACTGGGAAACACCCATACACACGCATCCACACACATACACTACAGCCAATTTATCTTACTCAATTCCCCTGTAGCGCTTGTGTTTAGACTGAAACCAGAGCACCTTGAGGAAGCCCACGCCAACATGAGGAGAACATGCAAACTCCACACAGAAATGCCAACTGACCCAGCCGGGAGTCAAACCAGCAACCTTCTTGCTCTGCACCACCATGCCAGATATTATTCATTCATTAATTCATTAATTTTCCTTCAACTTAGTCCCTTATTTGTGAAGGGTCACCACAGTGGAATGAACCACCAACAATTCCAGCATATGTTTTACGCAGCGGATGCACAAACTCACACACATACTCTCTCACACATACACACACACTCCTTAATAACACCATTAAAGCTCATGTAATGGACAAAACTGTACTTATTGTATTTGTAAATGCATGATTATGTGTGCCGATACGAACAACAGCCTTTAAATCTGCCCTTTTTAACCAGGATGCCACTTTATCCGGGGGTCTCACCCTGAAATGAACTTCTCATGACCGTCATTTGGGCTTCTTCCTCAACAGGAATCAATGGATTTTACATTTAAGAGCCAGAAAGCCCTTAAAACATCATCTCCCATAAATCCAGCATGGACACACACACACACACACACACACACACTCCTGTTTTTTCTGTCAAGGTCAGTGTGTTTCATTTGTTTGTGGTTTGAGGCGTTTATGTTGTAAAGCTCATTTCTGACACAGCTGAGCTTCTGAAGTGTGTGTGTACCTTGTATTCCCTACATCAGTAGAACTACATGTCCCCACAAGTATAGCAATTCCAGTAACTTTAGACATTTTTTTATTGTCTATGAAGAAAACAGTTCATAAATCAGACAGAATGAAGTATTTTGAAAGTGTAAAAGTGCAGCTTGTTTGCTGTGAGGGTCAGGGGAGAGAGAGAGAGAGAGAGAGAGAGAGAGAGAGAGAGAATATAGAAAATCAGTAGAAACATTATGTCTATGGGAAGTCCCCATAAAGATAGCTGTACAATTGTGTGTGTGTGTGTGTGTCTGTATATGTGTTTGTGTGCTTGTGTTTGTGTGTGTCTCTGTCTGCCTGTCTATGTGTGTGTGTGTGTGTGTGTGTGTGTGTGTGTGTGTGTGTGTGTGTGTTTGCGATTTATCACCTGACACACACCATCCATCAAAATCAGCTGTGAACTATTTAACCTCGCTGACTTTAGGAGTGCCGTTCATAACCCTGCGCCGTTAAACACACACACACACACAAACTCACACACATCAGAAATAACCTCAGTATCTGTGCGTCTGTCAGCGCTGAGGCTCAGAACATACATTCAGCCAACAGATCTCCACACCTTCAGCTATTACATGGTGTAAATGACTTTCTAAAGTATAATAAAGACTATTGGAGCAGGTTTTACATTAAAAAAACTCAAAATTACACAGAAACATTATTATTAAACTATACTAAAATGTCAGGATTACTCATCATTCTATTCTTTTTTAATCATTTTGTTTTGTGAAATTATTTACTAGATATTTCTGCAATATTTAATCTTCATTTTCATCTATCTATCTATCTATCTATCTATCTATCTATCTATCTATCTATCTATCTATCTATCTATCTATCATCTATCTAATAATTATTATTTTTTTTAATTTGAAGTACTTAATCTCATCTTTTGTCATATGTCTTGTACTATTAAATTAATTTTTCTGTTATTTTAAAAAAATTATATTAGTTTTTAGAATCTTGAAATTAATATTAACACTACCTGTTAGCATTTTATTCATTTATTTGTATTTTATTTTTTTGTATTTTATTTATTTGTATTTTATTAATTTTTTTGTTATTAATATTATTTATTGGCTGAAATAATTTACTAGTTTTTTATTTATTAGTTTATTAATTTACTAGCTATTTCTGGGTAAAAAAAATACGTCAAGATCAACCCCACACTATTTTTGGCTTTTCTATTATACTGTTTATTCTTTAATAATTTTGAAGAAATTAATATTTACTCAATTTGTAAGTGTAAAAACATATACAGAACATATATTTAGCCAAATGTGTCTAAATCTTACAATCATAATGCATTTATTCCTTTTATTTCAGGTTTTTCCTTCAACAATAAAACATATACATATACCACAATCATAAAAATGACAATAAATTATAAATATTTACTAGTTTACTGGCTATTTCTGGCCAAAGAAAATGCATCAAGATCAATCCCTCATTATTTTACGCTCTTCTGTTATACTGTTTTTAGTAGTTTTTAAAGAAAATAATATTTGCACCAATTGTAAGCACAAAAACATATACAACAAAACAAATATTAAGTCAAATGCCGAACCCTAAACTTTACAATAATAGTGCATTTATTCCATATATTTTCATATATTTTTCTTTCAACAATAAAGCTCATGCGTCACCAGCAATACAGCAACTATAAACTGTACTTATATCTAATCAAAATGTCCAAATGACTGCTTATTTGAGCTGATTTATTAAAGGCGTAGTTATAAAATCTAATCTTCATCATTAAAGGATTATAGTTGACCCATGAACGCTTAGTCTAAAATCATTTATTCACCGATCTTGTCCAAACCTGTGTGACTTTATTTCTTCTGCGAAACATTAATTATGATTTATTGATCTGCTGTTCTGCATATAATAAAAGAGATCATATTTCAAGAAGTCAGACGATGCTTTCTGTGCAGTTATGGACTTCTTTTATACTTTAAAGGTGCTGTTTTGTTTTTTAAAAGTACTTCTCGTTCTGTGTGCATCAGAATTTTTGATTTTATTTCCAGTATGATGATGTATTTCTAACTGAAACTGAATATTGAGTAGGGGGTGGAGTTTTATTTTGAAGCTCCGCCTCTCATCTGTCACTCACAGCAAACTAATAGTTTTCAGGGTGTGGCTTAACATATTTTGCCCAATCAGAGAAGGACTGATGTTCCAGAATGAAAGCAAGTCAGCAGATTTTGATTAATGCCATGATCACACTAAAGTTTGAGCATGCAAAATTCTGTCGTACATCGCTGCGAAGAGAAGCAGGATTAAACAAGATGATTAGCAAGCGATTGGTCAGTATTTTAAATTTCTATGCTGAGAGGTCATGTTTTGATCTTTGATTGGTCGCAACCAGTCATGTGATGCAATTGCGCGAGCTTGCCAAGCTTGAACTTTGCAACTCAGCGAACCGCAAAACTTGTCGCACGAGTTTGCGCTTCTGGTCTGCCACATTCACATGAAAAATGTGAAAAATAGGTGAAAAATGCAGTGTAACCACAGCTTAAATAGCTGCATCCGAAATCGCCAACTACTCAGTAGGTACTGCTTTTGAATTTAAACATACTACTCGGCCGTTAGAAAAGTGCGTTCTGTACAGTATGAATGTGAGAAGTATGAGTGGAACTCAGACGAACTACATCCACCATTTTGTCATCTTCACGTGACCCACCTGCGCCAGTTGCGTCACTTTACTCCCATTCATGAATTCTCTCGCGATGCATCATGGGATAACCTAGCGTGCATCTGATGCACACCTCAGAATCTCGCCGGAAGTAGTCATCCGCGTTCTTCTCGCATTCTGTTTTTTTTAATTCTATTAAATCAGACATACTCGGCTTGCATACTGATTTTAGCATACTATATAGTATGGAAGTATGCTATGTTGGACGCAGCCAATATGCGCTAGAACAATTTTTGTAGCCTACATTTTTTGGAGTTCAAAGGTGCAACTGGACAGAACTCTTCAAATACACTTTATAAATTTATTTTCAGTATTGAGAAAATATGTCGTAAAACTCTTTCAATCATTTTTTGATTACTCAGCATTAATCACATTTAGGCTAATTGTTTCATTTTGTCAGTATTAAATCAGTGTAATTATGAATGAATGTTTCTAAGTTAATCCTTTTTGTGGAATTAAATCCTTATGGTAAAGTTTTCAAGGAGCTGGATAATCTACTGCACTGTAAAACCCAAAAAGTTAAGGTAACTCAAACCATTTGAGGAAACCGATTGCAACCAACCATTTAAGTTAAAAAAACAACTAATCCTAATGAGTACTGTGAACTTAATATGTTTGAGTAAACAAGCAATTTTAGCACAGTAAAACCCAATATTTGAAGAGAACTCAAACCAACAGAGTGCTGTAAAGCCCAATGAGTTAAGGCAACTCAAACCGTTTGAGGACATATAATTGCTACAAACCATTTGAGTTAAACTAATCTGAATGAGTACTGTAAACTTACGCCATTTAGGCTTCAGTAATGAGGTATTTAATAAACTCATTACCTTCAACACTGACCTCAAAACTCTCTTCAAATGAGTAGAATGAACTTTCATTCAATTGTGAGTTGAATGCACTCAATTCATTTTATAAAGTGGACTGTTGGGTTTTGTTGTGGTGAATTGATTGATTAACTGCTTATCAAATTAGCTTAAATTCAATTTAACCGCTAGCCTCATACTATACTATGAACTTTAAAAAGGAGTAAGTTGCTCCACGTGTCCAGTTGAGGTTTTTTCAGCATGAGTAAGTTCTAAAGAATTAGTAATAAACATCATTAGCATAACGCGTCTGTATTTATAGTGTTTTATAATTATGAATTGTCAATGTAAGTGTGTGTGTTTTGAAACGCTCAGGAGCGCTTTCGCAACACAACTGAACTGATGCCTTATTTTTTCCCACCTGACAAGTCCCAGGTCACCTGATCACCCTGGAATCTGATTGGTGAGAGTTATTTTTAGGCGTATTTCAATTGGACACTTCAGCTGTCCATATTAACGAGGCGTCTGTTTGGGGGCGGGACTTATCGTAATACGAGCTGGCGCTTGCTTACGTCCCTCAGTCCATTTGAGCTGTCAATCAAAAGCCTGTTTTCAAGGGTTTCTCTTAGAAAGTGAGCGAGTAGAATGGTAGCAACCGACTTTAAATTATATTGAAATTTAATTTCTAATATTTCGTCTTCCACTATTTGTATTTTTAATTTAATCCCTATATGTTTGTTTTTACCTTATCATAATTGTTCATATTGCTACAGAAGGCAGACTGCGCTATCATCTGATATCTGTTACTTATCTCACCAAAGCGAAAGGTGGACCAATCACTGTCATTTGTGATTATTTTCAAAGGCTTTGTAATATGTAATTTCACACAGATAACAGTATGTCGATTTTAATGTGTATCATCACCCTACAATTACAATTACAATTAGCACATATAGTAAATCAAAACGTGTAGTTCTCATTTGTCCACAAAAACCGCCAAAACTAATCAATGAAACCAAATGGAGAACCGCCATTTTGGGCCACAGAGCGCTTCCTACTGGACACAAAACTCTGAAAAACACGCCACATGGAAACGATCGCTGTTCCTGATGGAGAGTAAAAGAGGAAAGGAGGAGGAGGAGGAGTGGATGAACAGGGGAGGAGGAGTGGTGGAGGAGAGGGAAAAAAACCAAAACACTCCGCGCTGATCGCCATGTTGTGTTAAGGACTCACGGGAGGAGATCTGGAGGCTTCGCTACAGCGCTAAAACACACCGAAAAACTCCAGAAACCGCCCGTTTTGCCACTGATCCAGGATTATCCGGCGGAAAAGCGCGTTTTTGAGGATTTTACACAAGAATAGAGTTCATCCGACACGACAAAACACAACGCTTTTAATCGATTTAGATGCTGTTGCTACATTTCGGTGCTCGATTGGATCTATATTCGCGTTTTCCGGAATTAAAATCACAACTTTGAGAAAATAAACCTTCATATTTGTCCAAATCATCGTCGGAGAAGCTGAGGATCGTATCAGGATGTGTTTAAACCCGAGTCCATCATGATTTGGGATTTTATGTGTTGATAAACTCGCCCAGAGTGATCGATACTGATCGATATTAGCTCATAAGTGTATTGGAGACTGTCCAGCACAGTTTGCTCTCTGATTCAGTATGACTGTATTAATGTTTGATATTTCACCTATGCAGACAGAAACACAGGCACTGAGGATTTGTCAAATCTCTCCAACACTAAACCTCTCTTGCAGACTTACACATTGATCCGGACCTGTTTGCTCACAAATAAATGCTTTTGGCAATATTAAAACATTAATTTTCGAGGGAGCGGATTATCGGCTTGGGTGTTGCTGGGATTTATCGCTGTACAAGAATCTGCACTGAAAATGAGGACAGACACCAAACTGGCCTTGGCCATATTCCTCGTGTCCTGTTCATCAGGTGGGTACACATTTCTGTCTTGTGTAACTGTATGTTGGAAAATACACACTGTACACACACATACTGTACACACACACACACGTCTGACCCCAGCATTGGTCAAGGATTGTGTGTAGCACGCTTTCTCAGGCTGTATCGGATTAATTTAAAGCTTTTGCAGTGACACAAGGAGCTGCCTGTTACGTGTGTGTGTTTGTGTGTGTGTGTGTGTGTCTCAGGAGTGTACTGATGAATATTTGTTGGTGTTGCACTGAAGGTTTTGGTCAGAGGTCTGGTGGGATTGTGCAGGACTCAAACAAAGATCTCACTGTATACACAGTTTAAATACCTCAGCATGAATATTCAATAAGGTTTTTTTTTAAGTGTTTTGACTTGATATTTATTTTTTTATATTTACTTGATATTTAATGTAATTTAAAGATCCCAGATTGTTTATAGATTTACTTCATTTTAATTCATTTGTTGGGCCACGCTTAAAGTACACACACTAATACAATTAATTGCATCCAAAATAAAAGTTTTTGACAAGTGTGTGTAGACTGTGCATGCATTTTGTATATATATATAAATACAGGCATGCCATGCATATATTAGAAAAAAATGTTTATGTTTAGAAATAAAATATACAGTATATGATACAAATCATACATAAATGTAAATATCTGTTACAAAACTGTTTTGTTTATATATATATATATATATATATATATATATATATATATATATATATATATATATATATATATATATGTGTTTAACACACACACCCACATAGCATTGTCACGATACCCTTAATTTAGGCCATGATACTATACCAGTTGAAGTATCACAATACCAAGTAGTATCACTATACTGTTATAATTCATAACTCAAATCTATGAAATAAAGCAAATTGTCACAAATGCTATATTTTATATGTTCTAATACTTCAATTTAATTTATAATTCCCTTATTAAAAACCTATTATTGGACAGACATTCTATTTTATTTGTATATACTGGGACTGTTTTGTTGTTATTGCAATACAGCTGAAGTCAGAATTATTAGCCCCCGTTAGATGTATTTTTATGTTTTGAAATATTTCCCAAATGACGTTTAACAGAGCAAAATTTTCACAGTATGTCTGATAATATTTGTTCTGGAGAAAGTCTTATTTGTTTTATTTCAGCCAGAATAAAAACTGTTTTTATTTTTTAAACACCATTTTAAGGACAAAATTATTAGCCCTAGTCTACAGAACAAACCATCTGTATACTATACAATAACTTGAAGTGTCTTAAAGGATATCTTGTAAAATATTATTTACTGTCATCATGCCAAAGATAAAAAAAAATCAGTTATTAGAAATACATTTTAAAACTATTATGTTTACAAATGTGCTGACCAACAAAAAATGCATTAAAATTAACATAAAAATTATACCAAACAAAATTCATTACAAGAAGAGATTTTTGTCAACCGAATATGAAGCGAAAAAATTGTGAGCTGTTATCACAGAGAGGGCGCGCGTAATAATAACACATAATATTGTTATCGGTGTTGTGCCATATATTTGTTTTTACCATACCTTTATTTTACATCTACAGAATCGACAGAAAATCGTGATCTTTATTTATGCAAAAAAATCGAGATTCTCATTTTAGCCAGAATCGTGCAGCTCTAATATATATATATATATATATATATATATATATATATATATATATATATATATATATATATATATATATATACAGTTGAGGTCAGAATTATTAGCGCCCCTGTTTATTTTTTTTACCAATTTCTGTTTTCTTTGCCATGATGACAGTAAATAATATTTTACTAGATATTCTTCAAGACACTTCTATACAGCTTAAAGTGACATTTAAAGGCTTAACTAGGTTAATTAAGTTAATTAGGCAGGTTAGGGTAATTAGGCAAGTTATTGTATAATAATGGTTTGTTCTGTAGACTATCGAAAACAAATATTAAAGGGGCTGATAAACTTGTCCTTAAAATGGTGTTTAAAAAATTTTAAACTGCTTTTATTCTGGCCAAAATAAAGCAAATAAGACTTTCTCCTGAAGAAAAAATTATTATCAGACATACTTATAACATTTCCTGAATCTGTTAAACATTATTTGGGAAATATTTAAAAAAAAAAAGAAAAAATTCAAAGGGGGCTAATATTTCTGACTCCAACTATATATATATATATATATATATATATATATATATATATATATATATATATATATATATATATATATATATATATGTAAGGCCTTAACATAAGCCATGCTATGTTTATTTAATAAAAAATATCTTAAATCATGCTTTTGCAGTTTAGATTGTCTGCTTTCTGTTTGAGTGTATTGTGAAACTCTAAATTAATGCTGTAAAGCTGAATTTCCAGAATAACGTCTACTACAGCCATCAGTGTCAAGTTGCCACTTGTGCTCTTTGCATAATTTGGATAATTGAAAAGGAGGAAGGAGTAAAAGGCATACCGGGAACAAAAAAAACTTTAATTAACTCGTCTTAATGGATTAAAATTGTTAAAAGAGCAGAGCTGCACATGTTGACCCCATAGCTTAACAGTTGTGCTGCTGATGCGTTTTCATTGCGATTAAAAATTGTGTTATTCAGAATTGTTTGAACTGAAAGTTTTAAGTGTGGCATTTACTCGAAATAGAAATGTTTTTCTTTTGAGTTAATGTGATTAGAGGTATTAATTATGTTTTTTAAATCCTTTACGTACCCTAAACTACTGTATGCCTTGAGCATTTTTAATGATTTATAAAGATCTTTAGTTCTAGAGAGGGGAGTAATATGCATTTGATTTGATGTGAAATTTGATGAACAGCCCATCAAAATCAAGACACATTTGTGAAATTAAAGTGCATAGCATCTTAAATTGTTTGATAAGAATACTTTTTTTAGGCATCCGCTATATAAGCTCATCTTGGTGTTTCCATCAACAGTTTTTTATGCGGATATCAATATATGTGCATAAAAATAGGTGGATGGAAATAGCTATTGTCTCTCTTGTGTAAAGGTTTTCCAAATGAGTTTGCCTAAAAAAAAATACAGTGAATATGTTGTGTTATCAGCCAGGAAAACATCTTTGTCATGAAAAAAAGAGGTTTTCCTCAAATATTGTGATTTTTTTAAAGATTATTTAAGTTTGAGGAGTTTCATTGGTTAACCACTGAACTGAAGAGGTTTAGTGTTTGCTCCTAACTAAATGAAATATGTGTCACAAATCACACGCGCATGAACAAATCTATGCCATTTTATAGTGTAAGTAGTGTATTCACACTGAAAAGATCTTTAAATACCCGGATTAGGCCTGCATGGTCCTGGAAAAATATATTAAAATAAACAGGTTAAACAAATGTTTCAGATCTTATTAATTCTAATTCAGACACAAAAAAAAATATTCCGACTCTGTTTGGCTGTTGTCATTTTCCTCATTTGTCTTGACTCCGCCCATTAGTGCTTATTTTCAGCCAGCTCCAGCCAATAGCAGAAAAGCAGCTATTGGGGAAGTGGGAATAAAGATAGTAAGCCCCCATCTGATGGATAAAATTTAGATAAATAACCAATGCGTAAAGTAAATTTTATTTATCACACGTCTGTGATGCGTATATCGCATATACTATTAATGCGTTAATGATAGTTGTGCGACATATTGTGCAGCCTTAACCCGAATTCAAATAAAAGTGTGGAATTTTGAACACTTCATGCACTCAAAAGTCTCAGCTTTACGTAGAGGAGCGGGAGGAGCTATAGATGAAGGGGAGGAGCTATTGGTGTAGAGGAGGGGCTATTGAAAGCTAAGTTTGGATTATTGTATTTATTTTAGTTTGCACTTGAAAAACTACTTTGTAAGCGATTATTCAGCCTCCTGATGGTGAATGCTTACTGTACTCATGACAGATATTTGATCATTTATTTGACTAATTTGGCAACTGTTGACTAAATTAAGTTGGCAGCAGTGTATGAGTGATTGAGAAAGTGTATACTAGCTGTGACTCATTTCTGAGGCTGCATCTTCCGAAAGATGCAGACTTCAAAGGCAAGTCCTTCGAAGTCCACACAGGCTGAACCGAGCGTTTTGAAATGAGACGATCAAGCCTACAGAGGACGGATCTCGTCACCTGGCAATCGTAACAGCTGCTGTTAATAAGCGCTGATGAAATTTGTAATGACTTTTTTTTTCAAAGTGATTTTAAAATGTATTTTAAGCGCTCTGAAGGCAAAAACAAGATATACAGAAGAGAGAGATATATTTCTTTTGATCCATGCATGTACACATGAACATGTAAACAGTCTATAAAATCACTCTGCCATAAGACATGTCATACTCTTTTTGGTTTGCATGTGTTTAGATATCCAAGTAAACCACATTTAAACCAGAGTTTTCTTTTAAAAACGTATTGCCGTCATCAGCTTGCAATGAATCTTGGGATGTTTGAGGCCGCGACAGATCCACAGGTTGTGTCCTTCATTACCTGGGAAGCGAAGGACACATTTTAAGACTGCGTTTGAAGGAATTTTTGAAATGAGACCGCCTACGTCTCACCACAATGACACAGCGCACTTCGAATGCATCCTCTGAAATGAGGCACAGCTAGTGAGAGAGTAAACGTCAAATTGGTAGACTTTCTGGTTTGTTATTGTTAATGTTGTTTCCTTTGAGAAGACACTAAACGTATACACTACAAAGTTGAGTGTAAAAGTGTGCAACTCTGAATAACCGTATCCTCCGAGAACCGGCCTGGCTTTGGTCAGATGTTTGTTCAGATTAGACACTAAACGAGATCTTTTTAAAGATCTGAACGCTTCATGCTCAAGGTTACAGTCAGTCTGTGATGCCAGAATAAGACTAATGCCATTAAAGACCAGTATGCTTTATCTGTCCTCTGCACTGGAGTTCGACTAGAGTTTTCAGACATGATTGTTCACTGGTTAACCGAACTTGTGTTTCGTTTGATTTTAAAGAACAAGTCATCGATTTTCTGGATAAACATCTAATGTGCAGATCATAACTTAGCTATGCTTTAATGTAAGAATTAACGACATAGTTTTCAATCAAAAAAGTGTGTTATAAATAAAGATATAGTCTCTAAAAGAAGAGTCGGCTCTCATCTTAACTCGTTATATTCTCACATTTTTGGCCTGCTACCGATATACATCAACATGATCGAATTAACTCATTTGCATAATCCCCTCCTCCTTGTGACACACAAACTTTCTGAAGCGTTCCTTTCAGGCGCAGAAAACCAATCAAGAGAGACTGGTCCAGTTGGCCAATTAGAGCAGAGTTGGCTTAAGCAAAAGAGAGGGGTTAACACATCTTAAGCTCTTAATTTATTCCAAAATCATAATATTAAATGCAGGTTTCTGACCTAAACGAATTTAACGTGCTTTCAGGTACTCTCAACATAATATTAGGACACTTACCATTCATCATATGGTCTGCGTTTGTCATTAATCAATGCATAACCTTAGTTATTCAGCTGGTTTGTCTGCTTGTATGTTCTGCTGGTACTACAGTACAAATGCCTCTCGTATTTTATGTCATTGATGAATTGACTTTCTGACACATTCGAAGCATCGTTCAGTTTTGTTTCAAGCAGTCGGACATGGAAAACCTGTCTGACAACAGTTATTTTGGTGACATTAATTATATGCAGAAGCTGTCAGGTGCATCAGAAGTGACAGGTGTATTCTGGTACGTGCACAGTAAGTGTGTTTAACTCCGGCTCTCTCGCTCAAACAGCCCTGAAATAGGCCAAAGGTCTCCAGCAGCATCATCCTCTTTAACATAAGCCTGTAGGGCTCACTCAGACTTACGCCAAGGTTACAGCCGCCGAGCAAATCCCATCCACCAGCAAACCTCACGCACGGCTCTAAGAGCAGCTCACCGCCGATCAGAATCATTCTCCAGCGTCCACAAGCTGACATGTGTGTGTGTGCGTGCGTCTCTCACGTGCTCATTAATACATTTGTGTGTATATGTGTGCACGTGAGTGTATGCGTGTGTGTGAGTTAGTGAGTGTGTGAGAGTTGTTGGTGGTTGTGTTTCAGACAGATGTGCTTCTCTGTCCAGCCACTGCGGCTCCAACAAGTCCAGAGATGGGGACAGCAAAACTCTGAGAACGTTCGTCTGGCAGACGGAGGAGTTACAGCCTCTGAAAGCTTTTCATTTGATGAATCTGCTAAGAAACTGGAGAAGACAGACAGACATACAGACTGAGAGAAAGAGAGAGAGACTGTGTTGGAGAGAAACTGTGAAATATTTAAAACCCAAAGCGAGAGAGTAAATACCGGGAGCCGTGCTGTTTGCTGAACGTACATACGGGCCGGTAAAGCAAGTCTTAAAAAAAGTTTACTTTTAGTGTCAGTCAAGCTTTCTTGCACTAAAAAACTGTCATAAATTCATTTCTCATGGCTTTTTCCATCTTGACCCTTACAATGGAGCTGTTCAGCCATGACGTCAATTTGTCGGCAAACCCAGAAAACTAATTCGCCATGGTTTCCCTCAGGAATTTCCTTTGGGTTTCTGGAAGCACAGATTTCTGTTCTTCACTGAGCAAATTTAGGTTTATGGTTTACATTATGTGAAAAGACCTCTCGTTTAATCGAAATAAAGATTTTTAGATGTTCAGTATATTAGTCTTAAGGTTATCTATAATTTTATAAGCTCTAATAATCGCATTTAGAAGATCTAAACCTGATACAAACATCCAAAGCTTGCAGTTTGTCACTTCAGCCTAAATGCATCAATGATTTTTTTTTTTTTTCAAATCAACTCATACACTGAAAAAAATATTAATAAGATGATTCCTTGAATTTACTAAATGTTTTTACATTAAAGGACACTTTACACTGAAGTTGGGGCTGAAGAGATTGTCATAGCAGCGTCAGCCAATGAGATTCGGTCAGCAATAGGCCACTGTCTAGCTGGTGTATTTGCATTCAGCGATCTGATTGGCTGACGCTTCCCTCGGCGCTTGAAAAGTTAAGCTAGTTCTAACAACCTCTGAAGCGGCGCAGACGGATCCACAATGCAGTTCGGCAACGCCTGACGTCACCCATTCAAACCGTTGACGCTGACGCCCTGTGTAAATGGGGCGTAAGTGGTTGTAAACAATTAATTTGGGCTGAATTTAAATTAAGTTGTACATTTTCAGTTTCTCATCAAATCTTGTTGCTTTCATTTCATGGTGTACTGTCTCTTTAAACCAGCTGGTTTTGCTACTGTTCATTGTAAATAAAGGTTTAAAACAAATTAAACTGCAAAGGGATGATAAAGTCTCATTAGT
Organism: Danio rerio; assembly: GCF_049306965.1. Lineage (NCBI taxonomy): Eukaryota > Metazoa > Chordata > Actinopteri > Cypriniformes > Danionidae > Danio > Danio rerio. The sequence goes on from NC_133181.1 coordinate 1,800,798, forward strand.
AAATGTTAGTTAATGCATTAAAATCAACAGTTAGAAATTGCCATATTATAGTTATTTGTTAAAGAATTGTATTAGGGTTTTTTTCCATTTAATAAAGCGATTACAGTTTTTATGTTGTTAGATATTCGCTAAGAAATTAACAAATGCTTCTTATAATGTTCTTTACATAATTACATTGAACAGAATACAAATAACTATTCATGTAAGCTTCAATGCCATTGCCCAGATTAACTAAATATTATTTTTTTGAAAATAAATCTGCTATTAAGACTTCAAGCATTTGGCTCTGCAAAAACACCTGAAAAACAATGATCTGAATATTCTCAAAAGGCATACTATATTAATATATTTAGAAGTTCCCACGATATCTAATTGCATCTCTGTCTAATGTTTGTCGTCTTTTCTCATATTTATTTTCGTGTTGTCACTTTATGTACACTGGAAGCTTCTGTAGCCAAAACAAATTTCTTGTGTGTGTAAAGCACACTTGGCAACAAAACCGATTCTGATTCAGATCAGTATTGTGCTGTTCATTATCACAGTAGTTTGAGTTATTGATTATTGTCCTATGTCTATTTCTTTACATCTCTCAGTTCTGCCCTGTGCATCCTGGAAAGTCTAATCAAGTTAATGCTTCTAACTTGGCATTATATTAATATTTTTGACTCTCATGACAAATTGCTTGTGAAGTTCTCTGTTTGTAAGTCACTTGGATAAAAGCGTCTGCTTAATGAATAAATGTTGGGACAGCATTTCCCGAATGGCTTCTGCAGAGGGTGTGCAGTAGTGAGATTGAAATTCCAGTGCTAACTTACATTTAGACATTTAACAAATGCTTTTCTCCAATGCTCTAAAACTCAATGTATGTATATATATATATATATATATATATATATATATATATATATATATATATGAATGCATTGGTGTTTTGAGCACTGTACTGCAGATTACACTGAATAATTGTTGACTTAAATTAAATGAAAATCTGATTAAGATGTAGAAACAATGTGAAAAGTATGCTTATACATTACATGTTTAAGGATATTACTTAGCTGGCATAGCACTTATGGCACAGTCGACTCAATGCAGTGGAGGTTATTTAAGGTTATAAATGACCAATTACATATTTACCCTTTTGATTGTAAAACTATTGTTAGAAAACCTTAAATATCCCTAACCACGGACATATCCAACTAATTTGATTTGAACTATAAAACGAATTAAATCCAAGTGTCTGATGTTATCATAACTTTTGCAAGGTAAAATGTGTGAAATATTGTTCCGTTATTATTCAGAATAACAGATATTTATGTAAAAAAGAAAACGATATTTTGACCTAAAAGTGTCGTTTCTGCAGTGCTTCCTGTTGATATTGAGTTTAAAAATTAAATTTTTAGGTGAATTATACCTTATAAATACAGTATGTGACTCTTTTAACATCATTTGGTGGTGTCCATGTCGCTGAGCGACGTGTGTGAAACAATGAAAAGACTCGTGCAGCCGCCTTTGCTTCTCTCCTGAACTTGAAAATATGATTGGCAGAATCGTAGAAATGCTGGATTAAGATCATCTAGGGGTCGAATCGAGATCGCGATCTTTTTACGATTAATTGTGCAGCTCTACTTAACTGTGATGTTCCACTTTTGCACATAAAAATAATTAGCACCTTTGGATGGAAAAAGCTAATCATAAATGTGGCGTACACACAAAAACGGGTGGAAACATGTGTACGCAACTTATCACTCTAGATGGGTCCTATGACAAACAAACTCGGCGTGAGAAAGTAAACGTATTTAATTTTAAATGTTGACTTAATTGCACCACTTTAAAACATCAGGTGAGCCATAATCATTAATAAATAAATACAAATTGAATCTGCTGTACCTTCACTTTTTGTAAGGTTTCTACACAAAGGTTTCTAAATGAGCCTCATGATGCACTGATATAATGTTTTCATTGGATTAACTTTTTTAAGTAAGGTAAATGGTTGCAAACAATTTATACGGGCTGAATTTAAGCTAACAAGTTAAGTTGAGCATTTCTCAGAATTTGTAACTTCTGACCATATAAATTGTTTGCAACCAGTTACCTTAAAAAGTTAGTAAATCCAATGAATCTATTTTCTTCTGTGTATCTGCAGAAGATGAAGTGTGTTCTCTGCTGTTTTTGCTCTCCTCTGTATCCTCGGTTATTCCAGGAGCTTGTGATTCTCTGTGATTAGTGCTGATTTTACAGTATGCTCAGCGTCTGAGGCAGCGTATTGATTCTGTGTATTGGATTTGGCTCTCTGCGTGATTTCCTGCAGTAGCTCTTTTGGGTTTGAGAGGCTCCTCCTGCACTGGGCTTTGATTTACTCGTCTGTCCCAGCAGGCCTGGTGTCCGGCCTCATTAGCTCATTACTGAGAGCACCAGTTCTCCTTTCAGACCACAGTCACCGTCTGCAGATACAGCGCCCGCTGATTACAGCCAAACCATTCAATTCAAGTTATTCATATAACGCTTTAAGCCATTATTATCCTGACAAAGCAGCTTTATAGGAGGTGCACATTATTACAACATTACAGTCAGAATCGTAAAAGGAGTTGTGTATCGGTTAGACAGTATATAAATGGAGTTTAAGGTGCCTTATGTTCGTTTTTGACTCTTCTAAAGCACAACATAGCCATTAAATTTTTGCGGATATTTAAGAAACATGCTAAGTGAACATGTTTTATCTGAAAAGTAATGCTGAAGTCAGATATTCTGCTTTGAAAATGTGTGTCCTGTGCCGGAACATCTGTCTTTGTTTTGGTTTCAACCCGCCCACTGCCAGTTTAGCCAATTATATTTCAGCACGCCAGGTTGCCTTGTCGGAAACCTACGCATTTCATTCATTCATTCAATCAGTAAGGCTCTCGAAAGCATGCGTCCATGACCAAAATGTGACCTCCGGTGGACAGTAGCAGACTCCGAAATGAGATGCAGATTCAGAGTTCCACATGAGGTTATTAATTAGCAAATAATCTAAATATTCTGAACGTAAACATTAGACGATCATTGTACAATTTCTGTTGTTCAGCCTGCAAGCAATAGAAGCCGTTTCTATTGTATCACTTCTAGGTGTTGGTTAAAACAAAAATTCCTTTTAATTTGGAGAATATTTCTTCTATCGTGTGCCGTTGTTTTTATTTAGAGCATGATTCAAATAAGCCTTTAGGCTCGGTCGTCAGACTTGCTCCTGTTAGTCCGCAATCTGGCAACCTGCGCTTTGCAGTTGTTTTGCTCCAGAAATGCAATACTTACTTCAATCACTGGGTGTCAAACTTGCATACTGCACCTTTAACCTGCAGTATATAGGCCCAATCGCAATTCTGTTTTATAGCCCTTCGCCTACGCCTAGCAAGTGTTTTAATCCATTCATGAGGAAGTTGAGTTTTAAATGCTCAGCAAGAGTATTGACGCTAATCTTCTGTATGAACTAAAAACTTTCTGATAGAACGGCTTATTCTGTCAAGTCATTGGGAAAGGGTTTCAGAATTTAAAATATGTTTTCTAATTTTTTGCATGGGGTGACCAGCACTATGGCTGGTCCCGGCTGGGCCAGTTGGCATTTCTGTGTGGAGTTTGCATGTTCTCCCCGTGTTGGTGTGCACTATAGGGGAATTGATGAACTAAATTCGCCGTAATGATGTGTGTGAATGAGTTTGTATGGGTGTTTCCCAGTACTGTGTAGCGGCTGGAAGGGCATACACTCTATAAAACACATTCTGGAATAGCTGGTGGTTTTTGTAGTGGTTAATTGAGGTAGTGTTGTTAGCGAGATTTATCGCTTTTGTTTTTGTTTTCCTCAATGTTTCTTTGAAGAATATAACCGTAACACATTAACGTGTGAATATAACCAATCAGATGCCTGTTTGTAGAAAAAGTCTTATTATTCGCCACTTTTTTTTTACGTTTGTGGCTCTCGGTTGCTTGATTTGCAGTCTTGGTACTGGTGAAGTCAGAAGAAACTCTCATACCTCTTGGTTTGTAGTGTGGTCCTGAAAAATCTCAGTTTGAAGGGCTATATGGCCCTCCCCCTTACCTCTACGCCTCTTAATTAAACCGAATTGGGACAAGGGGTAAGGGTAGAATTGGGATTTGGCTAAAGTATCCTTTTAAAAAGGTGATGTCTACTAGGGCTGCACAATATATTGTTTCGGCATCAATATCGAAATCTGC
>NC_133181.1:1810000-1812500 GCF_049306965.1 Danio rerio
TGTGTGTTTTACAAATAAATAATCTTCCTTCATTATGGATGCATTGACAGCAGATGCATTTATAATATACTTTTTATTCATCTGTGATTTATGGGAAATTAAATGCCTCAGTTTCTACAAAAACTTGTACAAACTAATAATAATAATCACAAACGTTTCTTAGACATCAAATGAACAGAATGAGTTCTGGAAAAAAGCATTATTTATTTAATAATTATTTTGAAATATACAACCTAGGCTCATTCTGAAAACATAATCTCGTGGACATTTCTGGAGACGTCCTGGGAGGTACCTATTTTTGAATAGGCCGCGAGAGGCTGCTGTGTGCCGTTTTTGTTTTTTTGTTTTTTGCATCTCAATTGTCTCTCGCGAGTGCCTTTCACGCCCGCGCTGTTCTCGTGTAAACCCACCAGAGGCCGCTTTCGAATGACTGAATGATTGACTGGGCGACCGGCCAATCGACCAGCCCACCCTCCTCCTTCCCTAAACCCAACCAATCAGAGAACAAAAGAGATGTTAAGAGAGAGATAAAGTTTGTTTGTTGTTGTTATTATATATATATATATATCATGGTTCAACGCTAAGGACATTCTCTACTGGCCCGACTGGACCAGCGGTTCGGATTTTTACTTGCCCTGCCAAAATTTTCACTGGCCCCACCTAAATAAATAAATAAATAGCTATTTCTTAGCTGCATATTTTAAATAATGTGTCAAAAATAATGTCTGTTAATCTAGAATTTAAATATTTAAAAAATGTTAGCAGTCAAAAACAGCAGTATGAAAAATGTGAAGGTATTTTATTGCAAAACAACAGGGGGCTGACTTAAAAGGGACGGAAGCTAGGCAAAACATCACTTCATTTTTTTCGTCATGCTGTACCGATGTAAATATCTTTTTCCACAACGTTAGAAACAGACATTTTCTTTTAGCCTCAAAATTTGATGTTGCCGTCTCTTCGCTGTACTAGTTTTACCAGGTTGTGGAAAAAATAACGTGCTCACAACATCCAATCAGATAAAAGGAACCAAAAAGCAATATGGTGTTTACGACTTCACAGAAAAGGATGCATTCAAAGACTTAGTAGCACAAATTGTTTCTCGATTCTAAGACTGTATTTGCACGCAACTGACAAATAGTCGCAGGCCAATTAAATTTTGTGACAAGGCAGCAATGGCCTGATCAGGCCAGTAACGATTCTCTCTACTCATGCTGGCCCCGGGCCATCACGCAGTCCTTATTGTTATATATATATAAATATATATATATAAAACAGTTCTGTCTGGTTCTCAAATCTGATTGGCTGATAGCCGTGCGATATTCTGCAATATCAGAACTCCTACAGCCTCTTTACCCTTTGTGTATTACTCCGCCCACATACAGCCTGCAAAAAGCAGACACTAGAAATCTAAAGTTTAAAAGATGCTTGCTCAGCTGTTTACCTGTCAGCTTATGATTTGAATCCGGAAGAAAGTAGTTCCTCTTACAAAAGGGTTTTTGAGACTCTCCATGTTTGATTTTGTTTTTATATACAAAATTATGCTGTCAAACTGTTGTATAGGCGCAATATCACACTCGTAGCAGTGCGATATGGCTGTATATCGGCACTGGTGGGGGCACTAACGCACGCCTCCCACCAGTGACGATATACAGCCATATCGCACTGCTACTCTTGTGATATTGCTCATATATATATATATATATATATATATATATATATATATACTCATTTATTCATTTTGTTCATTTATTCATTGTTGGCCTAGTCCCTTTATTAATCTGTCATTATTACTATCATTGGTGTTAGTGTTATCATTATACACCCCATCACTATTCTAATATTATATATCTAATAATCCAGCTATATGTTGTATCTGTTTTATTCTTGCTTCATTTTTTGATACTTTTCACAACCTGTAATAAGTTTTCTACTGTTATGCATGTTGTATATTTTTTATGTTCTTTTTTTTTTATATACTTTGACCTGTTTACCCACCCAGTTACCTGTACATGCGCACACACACACACACACACACACACACATGCACTCACATTTGACTGTTTTATTATGGTTTTTTTTCTGTTATTTGTATTTCTCTGATTTCCAGTTGTGTTTGATTCCATGTCATTTGTGTACGTCTTTACATAATAAAAAAATTACACTGATATATGAAATAAAATGAAATGACAATGTGCACAGTTCCATGATTTATGATTTACATTGCAGAGAAATATGCTTTTGATAATATGATGACTAGTTTCCCAGTACTGAATGTAGCTGGAAGGGCATCCGCTGTGTAAAGCATATGCTGGAATAGTTGGCAGTTCCTTCTGCTGTGGTGACCCCTGATGAATAAAGGGACTAAGCTGAAGGAAAATGAATGAATTTGGTGATGTAATGATGTTTTGTTAATTAATCTGTGATGTGCTTCAGGTGCGATTCTGGGCCGCTCGGAGACACAGGAGTGTGTGTATTATAATGTGAGCTGGGAGAAGGACGG
>NC_133181.1:1815000-1820000 GCF_049306965.1 Danio rerio
TATTTATTAAATTTATATTTTCTAAAACTGAAAAGCAAATATCAGTTTCCAAAATGTTGATTAGAAAAAACTTTATTTATTTATTTACTTATTTATTTATTTGTTTGTTTATTTGATTTTGATTATTTTATTTATTTATTATTAGTTTATTTTTTATTTATATTTATTTATAAAAAAAATATTTACTTTATTTTATATATTTAAAAAATATATTTTTTATAAATTATTTTTTTATTTATTTATTTGTTTTTTATTTTGTATTTTCATTTATTTTATTTATTTGTCTATTTTTATAATGAATTTATTTTTATTTTTTATTAATTTATTTATATTTTAAAAAGAATTTATTTTTATTTATTTGTAAATTTTTATTTGTTTATTTTTATTATTTATTCATTTTTATTTTTAAATTATATATAAATATATATATATATATATATACATATATATATATATATATATATATATATATATATATATATATATATATATATATATATATATATATATATATATATATTTATTTATTTATTTATTTATTTATTTTTTATTTATTTATTTATTTATTTATTTAGCCTCTCACTAGCAGTATTTTTTTATCACATTTCACCTAAATTTAACAACCCTCAGAATATTTTTGGCCTTGAAGACATGACAATATTATATATCAAAATAAAGAACCGACCCTCTGTCTTCAAACCAAAATAAGAATTTTATTCTATCTTAATATCATGTTTATACCCACTTAAATGCAGGTAGTTTCATGAAATTGTTTTTAAAAATGCATAATACTGAAAGTAGTGCATTTTCACGATATATAGTATATAAAACACACACACAGTACATTTATACTCACATACATGCATGCATTCGTTCACACACATACTGTACACACACAAGTGCACGTGTAAAATGAGCGTGTAAAGCAAATTCCTAACCTCATTCAGATCAACAAGGGCAGATCATGTGTATGTTGCAAACTCTGGTATAGTTTCAGAGAGCTGTGGAATAAGTGTGTGTGTGTGCGTGCGTGCGTGTGTGTGTGTGTTTTCCATGTCTCATTAACCCATCACATTCTCACAGATGCACATCAGTGTTGTTCTCACATTCTCCAGCTTCTCTCACATTGCAGCGCTTGTGTGTAGAAACAGTAAAATGCCTTTCTTCCTCTTTTGCTAGCACGCCTTTCATATCATGGTAGAGGTAAGAGCTTCATCCGCTCACTCGGTATCCCATCATGCCATGCTGCCATAGTACTCCTCCTCCTCCATATTTTCTTTCTTTATCTGATTCTGCCTCGCATGGATTGATTTTTGAGTTCTCCTGCATCAGACTGTGTGTGTGTGTGTGTGTGTGTGTGTGTGTGTGTGTGTGTGTGTGTGTGTGTGTGTGTGTGTGTGTGTGTGTGTGTGAGTGTGAGAGAGTGTGTTGAATTGCAGGTTTATTTTGAATTGGAGATTTATTTCATGTCTAATTTATAAAATGTTAACAATAGTCTAAACAGCAACTAGCAACAATCAAATGTTCCCCATTACTGTACATTTAAGCTTTTTAGTTTATTTTACATTAATAATAGATTAAGGATCCATATCCGACTCCTCAGAAGAGTCTGGGTCAGAATAGTAAATAGTACTTACAGCAAAAACAGAAATAATAGTCATTTTATATATATTTGTTCTTGCCTGGGGGCGTTACGGTGGTGCAGTGGGAAACACCATCGCCTAAGCAGGAAGGTCACTGGTTCGAGCCTCGGCTGGGTCAGTTGGCATTTCTGTGTGGAGTTCGCATGTTCTCCATGTGTTGGCGTGGGTTTCCTCCGGGTGCTCCCCCACAGTTCAAACACTTGAGCTGTAGGTGAATTGGGTAAGCTAAAATTGTTCGTAGTGTATGAGTGTGTATGTTTCCCAGTGATGGGTTGCAGCTAGAAGGCCATATATTCAAAACATATGCTGGATAAGTTGCCGGTTCATTCCGCTGTGGTGACCCCTGATTATTAAAAGGATTAAGCCGAAAAGAAAACTAATGAATGAACGAATGTTCTTGCCTGACACACAGTATCCTCATATAACAAAGCAATATCAATGTTAAACAATGTACAACACCATTAGAAGCAAAATGCTTTTGCGTTTAGAGTGAATAAGCTGTTGTGTTTGGATTTGACATTTATATTTTACCGGTAAACAATAACAAATACAATTCAATTCAGCTTTATTTGTATAGCACTTTTACAATGTAGATTGTGTCAAAGCAGCTTTACTTAAAAGATCATGGTGAATTGAAATAGAGTAGTTCAGTTTTTAGTGTTTAAGTTCAGTTCAGTGTGGTTTAATAATCACTACTGAGAGTCCAAACACTGAAGAGCAAAGCCATCGATGCAGTGGTGACAGCGACAAGGAAAAAACTTCACCAATTGGCAAAAGTGAAGAAATAAAAAACCGTGAGAGAAACCAGGCTCAGATGTGCACGACCATTTCTCCTCTGGCCAAACGTCTTGTGCAGACCTGCAGTCTAGGGGCTGGAGAAGCTGGACGTCAGCAAGACTCATCTGTCCCTGGAGCGTCCCAGGAATCAGTCTCATGCTCTCCACTCCTCCATGACCACCACAGTAGCTGCTCAGGATACGGCCTGGTCCAGGATTATGGAAGGCTTGGGATCATCTCGTCGCTGGTCTTGGGATTGAATCAGTGACTCTGCATAGTCTGAGGGCCTCAGGATGAGTATCGCCAGGTGGAAATAGAGAATAAAGAGAATAACTAGCATAGCTGCTGTTCTTAGTGTATATAAACAAGATGCAGAAACCCTCGAGGAGCACATTCATGTATCATACCGCTAAGTGTCGCATTGAGTGTATGCTTTACTAAACAGATAGGTCTTTAATCTAGTTTTGAAATGCGAGAGTGTGTCTAAGCCTTGGACATTATCAGGAAGGCTATTCCAGAGTTTAGGAGCCATAAATGAGAAGGCTCGACCTCCTTTAGTGGACTTTGCTATTCTAGGTACTACCAGAAGCCCTGAGTTTTGAGATCCTAAAGAGCGAGTTGGATTGTTGCGAGACAGAAGGTTGGTTAGATAAACAGGAGCTAGATTATTTAAAGCTTTATAGGTAAGAAGCAATATTTTATAATCAATACGAAACTTAACAGGCAGCCAGTGTAAGGAAGATAAAATTAGGGTGATATGATCTTATTTTCTAGACCTGGTAAGAACTCTGGCAGCTGCATTTTGTACTAGCTGAAGTTTGTCAATAGAGGATGTTGGGCAGCCAGCAAACAGAGCATTACAGTAATCCAGCCTAGAGCTCATAAAAGCATGGACTAGCTTTTCTGCATCTGAGATGGTAGCATACTGTGTAACTTAGTGATATTTCTCAGATGTTTTCGTGACATGGGATGAATGATTTTCAAAAGTTAAATTGCTGTCTAATATGACAGCCAGATCTTTTATAGTAAAGTCTGTTAATGTTTATCTAAAAGAAGCATTTCACAGTAGCCCCTTTCACACAGTGATACCAGTAAATATCTGGAAAATTTCCGGAACGACTTTACCGGTATATTCAAAAAAGCGCTGTTCACACAGGCGAGGACGTTACGGAAATTTTCCGGAAAAGAGCATTCACACATCCATTCCAAAATACCGGTAAATTCTGCCATCATTCACCACAAATGAGCTTTAAACGGCTGCGCTTGTGTTTGTAAACATTTGACTAAATTACAAACTCTGTGGATGATCAATATTGTGATCAATATCCTTTCGCAGGATCACTTTCGCATGTCGAGATGTTCATATTATGTGCGTGTGCAGGCGCTCACAGGCTGTTTCACAGGCACACGCAAAGCTTGAAGGTAAACAAACAACGGCTTATCATAAGCATCTCATCGATGATTATTTACACAGCTGGCATTAAGAAGAACATATAAATGTGATCTGACTAACTTCTAGCAGCTAAATGTGTCTGGAAAAATATTCAAAGGCTTTTATCCTCACAAACCGTGCGGACGTGAATGCGTCTGACTGTTGTGATTGGCTAAAGCAGACGTCTCATGTCAGCACGTTCTAGACGTGCACGCGCTTATTACGGCAATCTCCCTTCTGCATTCACACAACGCAGCATTCCGGCAAATTACCGGTAATGTTACAACTTCTCCTTCCGGAAAATAGCCAGAACGAATTTACCGGTATTTTCAAAAAGGACCTGTTCACACATACAACCTTCCTGAAAATTGCCAGCAAATTTCCGGAAAAGTCTGTATGTGTGAAAGGAGCTAGTGTCTCTCCAATATATTAAAGATATGTTGATCTGTTACCAGCCTTGTTGTCATCTCAAAATATGTTTTTGTCTGTCGCATGTTCTCCATTGAGACATCATGATGGCTTTGCTGCAGTAGTTTACCGTTATCTATCAGATCTGGTCATTATTGTTTTTAAAGAGCTTGAAAACCTATTTATCTGACCAAGCTTTTTGCGGTCTGATTGGTTGAATGTTTGTTTGTTGGGATTATTTTGTTTATAATGAATGCTATTTGTATTACTCGCAGACAGCACTTTAGTACATTCTGATGCTTTTGAAAGTGCTTCATAATTAAAAGCTGAGCTGAGTTGAACTGTGGAAGAGAGTTGATATAAAGGTCAGGAGGAGAGAGAGAGAGAGAACATCTCCTGATCAAATGAATATCTCTCTCTCTCTACAGTATTGCTAAAGCATTTTAGTTATGCATAAAATATGTCATATACTCAAACCATCAAATTAATAAAATATACTTTATATAAGAAATAAATGGCAGCAAAAAGGAGCAAGTATTCACTTGATACATATATACATACACATACAAGACTAAGAATAAAAAAAATATAAAGGATTGATCATAATAAAACATGCACATACAGTTAAAGTCTGAATTTTTAACCCCCTGTTAATTTTTAATAGTTTTGACCCTTAAACGGTGATTAAAAAATTAAAAGCTGCTTTTATTCTTGCCGAAATAAAACAAATAAGACTTTCT
>NC_133181.1:1830000-1882500 GCF_049306965.1 Danio rerio
GGAGAAGGAACTCAGCGTGGACGCCGTCTCTTATGCATAAAGGAAAAGACTTGTGTTTTATAACCGCAGTGATTTTAGCATATGTACAAAAGGGCAAGGACTGCGTTCGCTTGTTGGCTTCTGCGAATCATTACAGTCACGCCAACACGAGACACTTGTGAATGTCTGCTGCAAATCACACACGGAGTCTGGAGGAGATATGCTGAAATAACCATAGACCTCCCTCAACAGGTATATACCTCATTTTGATTTATCCTGCTTTTATTCTTTGAGCAGCCGCTGTGGAGGAGAGCAGCTGTAACACACACACCGTAGTGTTTCTGCCTTCACATTTCATCATCATCAGAGTCTCCTGAAGGGGTCAATCATGAGGAATCAAAGCTTGCTATACACACACACACACACACACACACCAGGGTCCAACATCAGCTTCTGCCTGTCTTAGGGATGCGCTGGTAGAAACTGCATCCTCATCATCTACTCTGCACTTCAGGTGGACACGCTCAGAACGCTTATTCAGAAGATGTGGGACGCTCATGATGTCAAACACTAAGCACCAGCAGAAATCTTGGAGTGTGTGTGTGTGTGTGTGTGTGTGTGTGTGAATGAGTGTGTTTGAGTGAGTGAGTTTGCCTGTGCTGTTCCTCAGAGCCTGCAGGGTCTCAAACTCAATTCCTGGAGGGCCGCAGCTCTGCAATGTTGCTCCAACCCTGATCACACACAGCTGATCTGACTTCTCAAGCTGTTCATGACTCTTTTGAACACCTCCATTATTTGGATCAGATGTGTTTGATAGGGTTGGAGCTGCGGCCCTCCAGGAATTGAGACCTATGCTGCGGATCAGCGGTGTCCTGCTGAGGTTAGCTCCAGTTTGTTTCAACACACCTGCACTGAGGTTTCTAGTGCATCTAGAAAGAGCTTGATTAGCTGCTTCAGGTGTGTTTGATTAGGGTTGGAGCTAAACTCTTCAGGACACCGGCCCTCCAGGACTGAGTGTGGACACCGCTGCTGAAGATGATACCAACAAGATTCAATCTGGACCTCAACTATTCTATGCAGATGTGTGTATTCATCCATTATGGTGCAACACGTGACCCTGGACCACAAAACCAGTCTTTCATTTTATTATTATTGTTATTTTTTAAAGGATTATACGTTGATGAACAGCTGATTTGTTTAGCTTTCCAATGAGGTTTGCTTGTTAGGATTGACCAATATTTGGTTGAGATGCAACCAGTGCTTAATTTGAGGAGGATCTTGTTCTGGATGAAGGCCAGATATTTGTATTTTGCGTTTCGTTATTTATTTTTTAATGGATCCGGCATTAACTTTTGCGTGGTGAACACCTACTGCATGTGTGTGTGTGTGTGTGTGTGTGTGTGTGAGAGAGAGAAGGCTGTGCGGATTGTGTGTGTGTGCGCTCATACATGTATGACGGTAGTCACGATACGCAAGTTAAAGCACAACTATTGCCAATATTTTCAGCCAATCAGCTTTCATTTGTTTACAATCCCTCTTATTGGTTGGTGATTGTTGTTTCATGCGCAGTGAGCAGCGAAAATAAATACTAACATAGTGGTCTACATAAATAATATCTGTATTTTTAAAATGGCAAAGAGGCAGTCATGCATTTCATTTTTTTAAAACCATAAATAAATCAGACCAAAGAGATCAGGTGAAGATGAAACTGAACGGATAGATCAGGACAGCAGGAGACAGAAGCAAAACTCTCTCAGTTCAGCCAGAAACCATGACAGAAGAGCTCATTTCATTATTTGTGTTTCACTTGGCACATAATAGTGAACTGAATAGCAATTGTTCAAACCATTTATGTTTGTAGCTGCATGTTTGTATTATCCATGACTGACCTATAATGTTATATGGCACAAAATAATTGAAGACATGTGAATTGACATGCATCAGAAATGTGATGCTTTTTTTTTTTTTTGCGCTGTCACCGTTTAATGATGTCATGTTCCGGGAAAACTCAAAGTGTTTGGAGGACGTCGGTCACAGTGACCTTATATTCCTGTATTTGTTCCGAGAATTATTCATTTACAAATTAAGCACTGGATGCAATTATTTGAAAACCTGAAAGTTCAAAAAATAAATCACGTTTAGAGTAAATAAAGTTTTTAAGAATGCCTATTATTGATCAGTTAAGCTGTAATATATGGTAAAACGTTTAATAAATGGAGTATGATCTTTACTCAAAATCCTTTTGACTTTTGTCAAAATACAAATCAATAATTTTGACCGGTACTATGTATTTTGGCCAAAAACAATACACCCGTGCCACTTAAAACTGGTTTTGTGCTCCGGGGCCACATGTGGATTTTAGGATATTGCATAAAATACATCACAATCAAAGCCTCAACACGACTCATGCACAGATTATGCTACATGAATTCTTTGATGTGCAACTAAAAGTGATGAGAATGTGGCTCTGCTGATGCTCAATCACAGCATCTGCCATTGCTTTAGTGCTTCTGAAATGCAGTTTATTCGTTTATTATGGAGGAAAGCTGCAGAAACGTTCTTTTTTTTGTTATTGCTGACCGTTTGCACCCCCTTCCCATTATTCATAATGTATTAACTATTAATATAAATCGCATTCTGCACTTTTGGAAGCAAACAAAGCTAACGCGACTCAACACAAACGAGTTTAGCTGCAGAAAACACTATCAGTAACATTTTAAAGGTGTCATGAACTCGGAAAGCAAAATTCCCTTCATCATTTCAGCTCATACTATTTAAATATATGAATTAATATTTAATTTTATGTATATATATATATATATATATATATATAGAGGTTCCTCTAAAACCAGCTTATATTAAAGTCTCCCAAGAAATCCAAACTTACCATATGATTTTGTTAGCTCAGATTGCCAGTTTTGTGGTTAACAGTTCATCTTTCTTTCCCCGATCTTTCTAAATGAAATGCCTACTTTACTACATCCATACAGCCCATGGTAGAAAAAACAAGCCACGCCCACTGTTTGCTCATTTAAAATTCCATTTCTCTAGGAACTGTGTCACAATACAAAAATGAGCAGCAAAATATCACAGCTTCCAGTTCATTTAGACTTTAAAGAAATGTTCTACTCTATGATGTAATAGGGTGGATGAGCCCCGCCCCCACAAATGATTGACACCCACTTATATTGCGATGCTATTTTAGCCGTTAATATGCAAAACTGTCAGCCAATCGGACCAGTGGGCGTTTACTTTTACGTCTACAATCAGCCACGCCCACTCAAACAGAGCGTTCTGATAATGAGCCTCAAAAACAGCACAGAAAATAGACAAATAATTGTAAATAAACAGTTTTTTTTATTTGTAAAGTTCTTGATAACATGAATAAAGATCAAGAGAAATACACATTTAAAAAAAAAAAAAAAAAGTTTGATCATGACCCCTTTAAGTGGTAAATTTGGCATTTACTTTAGTCTACAAGTGGCCATATCCACTCAGAGCGTTATGATTATGAGGCTTAAAAACAGCCTAGCGAAAAGACAAATACTTCTAAATAAACCATTTAAAGTTTCTGATAAAATTAATGAAGATCAGAGAAATACCAAAAAAAAAGGCTGAGGTAGTTCATGACCCCTTTAAGTGGTAAGTACCGATCAGAGCAGTGGGTGTTTACTTTTAAGTCTAGTATCGGCCACGCCCACTAGAACAGCGTTCTGATAAAAACAGTCAAAAACAGCACAGAAAATAGACAAATACTTGACAATAAAGTTTTTTTACGAGTAAAGTTCTTAATAACATTAATGGAGATCAGAGAAATATAAAAAAAAACAGTAAATTATGACCCCTTTAAGAGCAGTGGGCGTTTACTTTAATCTACAATCAGCCACGCCCACTAAAAAAGAGCATTTTGAAAATGAGGCTCAAAAACAGACAAGTACTTCTGAATAAAAAGTTTTTATATATAAATGTCATTAATGTAGATAAGAAGAAAACAATAATTAGTTCATGACGCCTTTTATGCGGGAACTGCTAATCAGACCAGTGGGCGTTTACGTTTAATTTTAGAATTGGCCACGCCCACTCAAACAGAGCGTTCTGATGAGGCTCAAAAACAGCACAGAAAATAGACAAATAAATCCAAGTAAAATGTTTTTAATGTAAAATTCTTGATGACAAATGGAGCTCAGAGAAATGTTGAATTAAAAGCTGAGGTACTATACGACACCTTTAAGTGTAAAGTGCCAATCAGAACAATGGGTGTTTACCTTAGTGTCTACAATCAGCCAAACCCACTCAAACAGAGAAGTAAGATAATGAGCCTCAAAAACCGCACAGAAAATCGATAAATACTACTAAATAAACAGTTGTTTTGTTTTATATGTAATGTTCTTGATAACATAAATGAAGATCAAGAGAAATACAAATAAAATAAAAAAGTTTGATCATGACCCCTTTAAGTGGTAAATTGGGCATTTACTTTAGTCTACAATTGGCCACACCCACTCAGCGTTATGATTATGAGGCTTAAAAGCAGCCTAGCGAAAAGACAAATACTTTAAAATAAACCGTTTTTAAAATATAAAGTTACTGATAACATTAATGAAGATCAGAGAAATATAAACTTTACAAAAAAAAGCTGAGATAGTGTATGACTCCTTTAAGTAGTGGCTGGCAATCAGAATAGTGGGCGTTTACCTTGGTGTCTACAATCAGCCACGCCCACTCAAACAGAGCGGTCTGACAATGAGCCTCAAAAACAGCACAGAAAATAGATAATAATTGTAAATAAACAGTTTTAATGTAAATTTATTTGACATAAATGATCAGAGAAATACCAAATTTAAAAAACAAACTCAGGTAGTATATGACCCCTTTAAGTGGTAAGTGCCAATCAGAGCAGTAGGCGTTTACTTTTATGACAATTGGCCACACCCACTCAAACAGAGCGTTCAGATGACAGTGCTTAAAAACAACACAGGAAATGGACAATTGCATCTAAATAAACAGGTTTTTTGTTAATGTAAAGTTCTTGATAGCATTAATGAAGATCAGAGAAATACCAAACATAAAACCAAGCTGGTGCGCTTCATGACCCCTTTAAATCTGAGTGATATGTTGATTAATCTTCAGTTGGAGGTGTGTAGATCTGCATAATACTCGCTCTCCCTTCTCCATCTTGCTCTTCATGTCTTTGTGAAACACTACAGCAGTATTCAGGGACGCAGGATTCTTTGCTCACTACCGCGATTATGCAAACCACAGCATACAGCATTTGCAACTGTAGCATATGAAGCGCTTTATTTATTTCATGAATAATGTGACAAACTCTCAGTACTGTGAAAACAAACGCCGGTTATTATTATGATTATTATTATCGCCCTGAATGTGTTAGACATTTCACATCCATCTGTAAAAACACACACACACACACACACACATGTACAGGACATCAATAATGTAAATATGATTGTGGGTTTTAAATGATTAGACTAGCATGACGTTGCTCTCTTCTTTTCAGTGTCACTAATCAAAAACAACAGTACTTTATAAAGAAATTATTCCAGACGATTGTATTGCTGGGTATTTTGTACACCTTGTCTATTGCAGACCCAGAATCGCTGATTGATTATGCATGTGATTGTGTGTGTTTTTTTTTCTAAATATAAAGACGCTTTTTTACACTCTTTGTTAGTGAATGAGTTATCAACACCACTTTTAGATGAACACCGAGCCTATTTAGCCTTATCTTTAAACATTCTGGGGATGCATTAATGTTACTTTCACAGAAAAAAAATTAAAACTGCAACACAAGATCATAAAAAAAAAAATACAGGACTATAAAAGTGCACTCAAGTGGACAAACAACTCGCATTAAATAAGACGTCATCCTGATAAATCTGAACTGTTTGTGATGAATGCATTGGTAACACTGTACAATAAGGTTACATTAGTTCATGCATCTTTAAACAATACATTTATTACAGCATTTGTTCAAGTTATTTAATGAAAACACAGTTGGTTATGTTAACTCTCAGTGCATTCACTAATGTAAACAAGCACGAGTTTGGATTTTAGTAATGCATTAGTAAATGTTGAACTATGATTAATAAATGCTGCGCATGTACTGTTCATAATTAGCTCATGTTAGTAACTAACATTAACGAAACCTTATTATAAAGTCTGACCGTTACAGTTCCATCAATAAACGAAAATACGAAACTACATTAAATAATGCAAACATGTAAATTAAATGCTTTGTCAGATGATTAACATAGTTATGCCACTATAAAATGGTTTAGCATTAAAATGTAAGCCATAAATTATAAGCTCTGTGATTGACGTTATCCTTGGTTTATTGAGCTGCGTTCACACTAGAGTTTGTGTATGCGAAATCCTGTCGTGTGGAGCTGCAAAAAGGTGTGGGAATAAACAGGATTATTAGGCATTAAAAGCGAGCGATTGCTCCATGTTTTAAATTTCTGTCCAGAGAGGTCATGTTTTGATTCTCGGTTGGTCTCACGCAGTCAAGTGATGCGATTTCGCAGGTCAGAAATCACCAAGCTTGAGCTTTGCACCGCAGCAACCTGCGAAACTAGACGCATAACCCTGTGTTTCTGGTCTGACGCATTCGCGTGCGAATGAATGGAAGTCTATGGGGAGAGAATCCCAGTGTGACCGCAGCTTTACTTTACATGATTTTAATTTTACTTTTAATTAATTAAAAGCTAACCAGATGGGGAAAAAAATCCCCTGATAAAATGACTAATAAAAGCTTTAAGCTTTTTTTTTATCTATACCAACTGACATTAAATAATTGATTTAATAAATAATAATTTAATATTTAAATTCTTAATAATTTAATTAAATCCAAATAAAAATAAAATCACTTTTTTATCTATTGCATCCTTAAGATGCAATATTACCAAATATGTATTTTTAAAATTGCAAACAAAAGGAAACTAAAACTGTATACACACACACACACACACACACACACACACACACACAATTAAATGTAGTTCTTGCCTGCAGGCGTCAGTGTTTAGGCCGAGTTTGACATCAGTGGAGTATTGTAAAGGAAAACATTTGTAAGATTATAGTATTATTATTATTTACACTCCATGAAAAATGTCAATAGTTTTTCTTTTCACAACAGCCTATTACAAATACTTGTAACTCTGAGAAAAAGTCAAATGAATTGTGCATTTCATAGTGAAAAGAACTGAATTGCAAAAAAAATTAAAGGTCATTTAAAGTCTGTGTACCCGCTACTGGGTTCAAGATGCCATTTACTCTGCATTCTTTCAATTTTAAAGGGGCGTACTGGCATATTACTGACATGTGCAGGAACCACCGAGACCACACACAACCTCAAAGCTACACTTTCACATTTGTGTTCACATAAAAAAAGCCTTTTTTTTGGAGCGGTTTATAATAAAACAGACAACATGAACAATTATTTTAATTTCTTTCAATAGTGTTTTATTAAATTCTAATGGTTTTCTTTAAAATGATACCAAACCTTTGCATTTACTTTGCATGTGGATTTGGGAAGCTTTTGAATTTGAGTAGGCAAAATCCAGGCGGAAACCCTAAAATCGCACTTGACTTTAAGAGGTTAAAACACGCATAACATGAATATTTGAAAAATATTAAATACAAATCATAATATTTTGGGGAAAAAAATCTAATATTCTTATTATGCACGTTATTTAATGACCTTGTATTTTTTGCAATGGATTATAAGCGGAGGGACTTTTAATATGCAGTAATCCAGTTAAAGCGTTTCCGGTGAACAGTATGCCGTTGAACACACGTTTAAGGTCTGTTTTTTTTTTTAGAGAAACACTCTCCGTCTGATTGATATCCAATGTAAAGTGGGTCTCTAGTTTGTTGAAGAAACACAAACACTCTGCATATAACCCATTCTATTTTTCCACTATGAATTACAATTAATTTTAGTTAATTAAAAATAATAATCTTGCAAATCTATTGCATATCTTAAGGAGATTTTTGAGAAAACAAAAAACAAATGAGCATTATTACCAAATTATTTTATTGCAAACAAACCTATACACAGACAAGGAAATGTCCAAAGTGTGAGTGTCATGCGAAGGCGGAGAGCGCCCACTGTTTGACGTCAGTGGGGCATTGTGGGTACCTCTGCAGCGCCTCCATCACCTGCCCGTGCTCCAGCATCAGCCGCATCAGCTGATACTCGCGCTGGACTTTACAGACTCCAGAGTCCACCGGACGAACCAACTCCAGCTGCAGCAGGTGCTCGAACGCCTGAACACACACACCATATATATTACTGACTACATTATATAGAGCACACACTATATATGAAAACATCATTTGCAAAATATCTGAAAAGAGAAAAAAAATAATAACACAGAATGGCTAATAATTTAGACTGTATATATGCACACTGTATATAAACACATTTGTGCAAACGCCATATATATTTATATAAAAACATTCCAGAAGGTACATTTTAAGCATTACCTATTAATTTTGCTTAAACTTGAATAATAGACAACATATGTGTAATTCACTGAACACACTGAATTGCAAAATGCTTAAAGGGACATTCACTCAAAACTAAACATTCTGTCATCATTCACTCTCATTAATCACACACCTGCTTGTGCAAGAAGATATTTTGAGAAATGCTGCAAACCTGTAACCACTGACATCCAAGTGTTTGTTTCTCCTACTATGGAAGTCATAATACTTAGGGTTTTCTAACATTTTTCAAACTATCTTCTTTTGTGTTTAACAGTAAAACAAAACTCATTAGGGTTTGGAAACACTTGAGGGCGAGTAAATAAAGAATGAACTTTTATTTTTGGGTGAACTGTCCCTTTAAATGTGATGAGGAACATTTGATTGTTACTAATTGTTGCTTAAACAGCTGATATTTTTTCTAAATATTATATCTTGTGTTCAACAGAAGAACGAAACTCAAACAGATTAGTGAAAGGATGAATCAAGAATGAATAAGTGATAAAATAATCAGTCTTGGGGGAACTGTCCCTTTAACCAAACAAACCGCTGTAATATCTCTGTTTCACCATTAGAGGGCAGCACAGTAGTTCTACTATTCATGCATTAAACTGACCTTCATCACCACGGGCTTCTCAAACTTATGGATGGAGTGAGATTTCCTCTGAATGAACTTCTTAAACTCTGAGGAAAATAAATATATTATAGATGAATATACTGTAAACACAGAGAAAATGCCTTATGCATATTGAGCATCAAAAAAAGGATAGTACGTGTTTTTAAGTGCATTTAAAGTAAAAAAAAAAATTAATTATTAATGCATTCTTATGGCAACAGATTATTCTTGAAATATAAATTAGGACATTAATAAAAATGTCTTCATATAATCAATAAAAAGGAGATTGTTTTTTTTCAGCCTCGAAAACTGCTTACCTAAAATATTAAAATGCTTAAAAAAACATTAAAATACTTTAAATATTTTGATATTTACAGATTTAAAAATATACAGTATTTCTGGCTTATGGACAAATGAACAGCTTGAGCCAAACAGATTAAATAATAATAATAATAATAATAATAATAAAAATGCATCCTATTCTGGCAGCGTCCTGCGCATTTCATGTCAGAATAAACTGCTCAGGAGAGGTTTTAAAGACTAAATTAAATTATTTTCTTTTTTTCAGAAGTAAAAATTTGCCAAAAACTAAAATACACTAAAATAATGTCGGAGAGGCAGCTTTTAGTTTGGGGATTTGCTACCGTTGTGGACCATCTGGAAGTTGAAGGGTTCTCCATCATAGGTGTCATTCAGATGCTTCATGGCAATAATCAAACACAGCTCCAGAATAGACAGACCTGCAAAATCAAATCAAATCAAATCAAATGCACGCATCACTGCAGATCCTGTGGTAAACGTCATGAAAACAACAAGTGAAAATCCTGATCATGAAGCTGTAGAGAAAACGCAGGTTCTTCTCACCATGGAGGACGTTTGCTTTGGAATCGGCAGAAATCAGGCGGCCGGACTCAAGAAAATCAGCTTCACACAGAGTAGAGTGAGAGACGGACACACGACTCACAGCCATAAACTACAGCACACAAACACGAGTTAAAGAAGGAGCTGAAAACACTGCAGGAATAGAGAAAAACAGATCTGGCATTTTCTGCATGGCTACTTTTAAGAATAAAAATGCTAATGGTTAACGTTTTATTTTCATTATTCGCGATTTTCTTTTTATTTTAAATAATACATTATTTAGGCGGCCAAAACATCCCTTCATAAAATGCAAAACACAATGGTTTATACTTCTGCGTGGAGTGATCAGCTTGACACAGTGCCTGCCTTGCGCATAGCCGTGCATTTATACTTCTGCACTGTTTGTCTTGCTCTGCAATAACTTATCTGAAACACTAGTTGGCAGTGAGGTGTTTATGTTCCTCTGTGTCGAGTTTCTTCGCTGGTGTTTTCTTTTTTTCTTAATGTGCAAGTAGCTAAACACAAAACAAAAGTCACCATCTGGAGCTCCTTCAGGGGACTCGACACTTGTAAACACTCACTCCATCGGGTTTGCACTCGGCCCCGCCCACACACGTCACAGCTACCAAGCCGACCAATCACAGAGCTTGTGCTGCATGTCGTTGCAACATAGTTACATTTTGAGAGGTGTGCGTCAGTGTGTTTGATGCAGAAGTAAAAATCCGCCTTAAGATTAAATAGATGAGCTGAAATCATCAACAGTTCAAAGAGAACTTATGCGCTTATCATGATGACACAATATGCTTTACTTGATATTTTTTTATAATATTGCATGTCCAAAACTGTCACTTTATACAAAACCAGTATTAAAACTAATGGCGAATATATTCAGTGAAATCCTCATGTTATAATGCAGGGGTTTTCAAACTGTGGGTCGCACAGTGAACAAAGGTGGGTCGCGCAACGTCACATAGTTGCAGCTATATTTACAATGGGGTGAATCAAAACCAGTACGGTTGACGGCAATAACTCAAAAACCTCTTACCCTAAAAATATCTAAAGTGTGTTTCCTACAAAACGACAAAGCTGGTTGTGTTTCACAGCTGTCTTTTTCTTTTTTTTCGCTCGACATAACGAGCACTGCTCCGTTTGAGCTTTCGCTATCTGCGTTTAGCCGGTAGAACTCGCACTGAGCGGAGCTCTCAGTAAGGGACCGTCAGAAAAGTGCTTTTTCTTTTTTTTGCTTCGTCCTGCGTGTTTTATTTTAAACACTACTAATTTTCTCTTAAATGAGCACAAACAGTTATTAAAGTAGTCGAATGCTTCATTATAGATCTGTGCATTCTCACATGAACATCTCTGTTATCAAACAAAACACAATGAGAGATTCACTAGCTGCTCTTCACTAAATAACTACAGTAACTTTAATCAATATGCAAATACAATTAAAAGTGCAATAAATTTTATAGCTTTATTTAATTTCTGGATAGGCCATTGATTTTAATATGCTAAACCTTTTATTTTATTGTCAATATGTTCTAATGTTTGCTATGTATTCTATCATTTAAAGCTATTTGTTATCCCATATTTTTTACATCCCAACGTTGATTGCTAATCAATAAATAGCTATAGTGCCATCTGTTAATGCTAATGTTATGGAAGGGCGTAGATGTTATGGAAAATAGTAATAGTAATGTAACTACCCCCATCATTCCTTCCTCAAGCAAATGTGTAAATGTTAGATCTATTCAGCGATAACGTTAACTGCATTGGCATATTTATCTGACGTTTTCCCAGTTTGTAGTAGTCGATCAAAAAGCGATTTAGTTTCTTATGACTACACCAGCAGTAGAGTTTACAGCGATGTGACGGGGCTTGATCATAATCCAGGGGCTTGATCAAAGGTTGATCATATTCTCTTCTGAAAAAAAAATAAGAGGATCTTTTTCAACAAAAAATGATCAGAGTTACAGTCAGCATCCCACAAAAAGCCCTTCCAGCCTCATTTTGTGCATATCAAATCACAAAAAGCCACACACCATATATTTTTGACTGCTTTGAATGGAGAAATTTTTTTTCGATAATAATTTTTCCATAACAAAATATCATGGTGGGTCTTGAGATTGAATTACTTGCCTAGGTGGGTCCCAGAAATAAAAAAGTTTGGGAAGCCCTGTTATAAAGAATTAAATAAGATGCGCTATAGAAGATATTAAAGAACATGCAAGAACTCTTGACAACAGACTTATCATCAAAACAAATAGTGAATTTGAGCGTACCAGCAGCGAATACAGAGAGCGGAAATCTTTACTGGAGTTGAAGCTTCTCTTTAAAACCTCCAGAACGGATTTATCTTCACACAGTTTCTAGAAACACAGAGAACAAGAGACGGCAAACATGAGTGAGTGTCTGTGAGCAGAAGAGCAGACCTGTGTGTGCATGTTTAAGTGGTCTACAGGGACACAAGGTTGTACAATGACGTGTTTGACTTCGTTGTAGAGGTTTACGGAATACTACTTTACCAAAATTATACCGTACTATTTTTATTAATGTAAAACCTTTCCCACGAGTTTTCTGTGAGAGTTGGGTTTAGAGATTGGAGTGGGGCAGAACAAAATCAATAAATATAAGTGGTTTTTACTGTATAAAGTACATTATGCCTATGGACAGTCCCTGTAAACCAGGGGTGTCCAGACTCTGTCCTGGAGGGCCAGTGTACTGCATAGTTTAGCTCCAACTTACTTTAACACGCCTGTTGGTAGGGACAGCTGACGTGAAACTGACGTTTCGACAGTGTTGAGATCCCGAAGCGCAAGTGTTTTGAAACACTGCACCGAAGCATGATCCGAAGCACCCAAGTCACGTGACTAAAGTGTTTCGAAACACCTGGTCACGTGACTAAAGCGATTCAAAGCATGGATCTGCTTAAAAGCGTTTCGAGACCTGGCGAATCTTCATTTAGCTGCCAAGGTCAAACAATTCCCATCTCATATGGCCTAGTGGACTGTACGTGTGCACGCTGATACTGTGCTTCGAATTACGTTTTGGGTTCGAATCCCGACTTGTACAAATACTCTGAAATCATGGTTTCATGTATTTTAATCATGTTTCTGTTTTGTGTAGCCTAAATAGGATACAGCTGCAGTTACGCCCTCAATATAGCATCATTTTTGTAACACTGTAAAACTATAATTAATAATTTTACAGTGCTGTGATGGATGGTTGGGTTTAGGGTTTGGGTAGGCATTAATAAAATACAATAAATGGGAAATGTAATGAATAATATAAATAGTTCTTGATAACTTCAGGCCACAGTTTCTGATCTAGCATTAGATCCCTGTTTTAAGACCAAAACAAGACATATTCGGATATCAGACCAATGTTGAAACAAAACTATACAAGAGCAAAGCATAACCAACTGGTATTAAAGCATGTCAAAACAACATCAGCCTGGAGTCCAACACACTATCCCTGCATGGTAGTCACGCACCTTAACCACTCCACCATATTACTTGAAGGCTGACGCATGCAAAGTGTGGTTTAATGCCTCAATTTGCTCAACTGTTCTTTTCTGAAGCTGTTTCAGTGCAATACATTAAAAAAATGACCTCTAGGTGTCACTCTAGAGTAGTGTTTCGAAACATTTCGAAGCTTCGACACATTTGCTTCGACTGTTTCAGTGTTTCACGAAGCCTCGCTTTGCCCACCACTACCTGTTGGTAAGTTTTAATACCTAGAACTAGCCTGATTAGCTGGTTCAGGCGTGTTTAATTGAGGTTAAAACTAAAATATGCAGGACACCGGCACTCCAGGACTGAGTTTAGGCATCCCTACTGTAAGCCATGCATTCAAGTATGTCTGTGAGTGTTTGTGTTTGCAGGTTTAAGTGGTTTCCGGGGACACAAAGTTATGAAATTACATGTGTATGACTTGGTTGTGGTGTTTTATAGAATATTACTTTACAAAAACCATATAAAATCAGCTTACAAAATCATCCTTAAGCAGGTTTTTTAATGTAAATGTTGCCACAGGTTTTCTGTGAGGGATGGGTTTATGGATCGGGTCGGGGTAGGATGCAATAAATAAATGAATATAAGTGTTTTTCACTGTATTGACCTTATTCTTCAATGTGTAGAGCTTTGCTTGTTTTTGCAATTTGTTTAGAAATCCCGACCTGTTTTCTATGGGAGAAATGACTTGTAATAATAAACGGTAATAATAATAAACGGCAGCACAAATGAGCCATTTTTAACGTCTAAAAATCAAATGGAAGTGAATGAGAGCAGAAGTCTCAAGACAAAAGCTGGACCCGCCAGTACGTCAAGAATAAGATCATTAAAATGCATTATGCCTATGGAGAGTCCCTGTACGTCATGTATACAAGAATCTGTGTGTACCGTGACGCTCTGGTTCCACTGGCTGGAGAACCTGTGATCTGGGAAATCCTGAGGCAAACTGAGCTGCAGTCGAACCACATCCACATACTGACTGAAGGAGAGAGAACTGAAGAGATGAATCTGTCTGTGAGAGAATCGAGACTTCACCCGCTTCTCCAGCAGCTCCAGCACATCCTACAACACACACACACACACACACACACACACACAATGAAAAACACTGCATGAAGACTAATGACATAAACAGACATCATTACATCATCGAAGATGTCTGCTGGCTGTTTTGTATGAAGCCGCACCAGTCTGCAGGTGAGTCCGACCACAGCCACAGGCGTCTGCGCAGACTGAGAAACGTCCAGCAGATTGTAGAGCAGCGTCTGGTTCTTATGATGAGCAAACAGATCAAACTCATCCAGCAAGAAGAGCACAGGACGACTACTGCTCTTATCACCTGACAACACAGCACAATAAAGCTTAAAAATAAATGCATCACCCTTAAACCTACCCATACCACCAAACCTGTCCCTAACCTGACCTGTATCCCACCCTAAGAGCACCACAAGTGTTCTGCAAAACATTATGAACAGTAAGTACACTGTATTTATTTTCTAATGCAAGTAGTGGTTAAGGCCACTTGATATAAAGTGGGAGCCTTTTTAATATGACAAAATCAAATGGTGCACAACAAACTAGACTAAAACTAGACGTGTTGCATGAAGCATTAAATAAGCAATAAGATTAGAACCGCAAATTAAAAGTACTTTTGTTTTTTGGTTTATTTATTGTCACATCAGCACCTTATGGCTTATTTCATGACTAGATTATTATATTTTCAGTAAGAGATGATACAAAAATGTTAATATTAAATAAATAAAATGTTTTAATTTTACATTACATTTTTCAGATAAAATAAATTATATTATTAAAACTTATTTGAAGTAAATAAATATAAAGAAATACAAAAACTAACGGTAGAATCAAAACATAAGCATAAACAAACATCAAAAACATATTACATGATAATAACTTCATCATTTATTAAAGATTATGCTTTTTTTAATATTACATTATATAGATATGCTTTTTCAGTTTGATATCTATGATGATCAATAATGTAAAATTCTTTAAAATATATCAATAATGTAAAAAAAACTTTAAAAGTAAATAAATATATAGGAAACTAAAATTATATACATAAAATGATTAAAACCTAAACTAAACTACAACTAAATGGACAAAAATAAATAAATAATAAGTTATTAATTATCAATGAAATAAATTCAAATTGTAGTACAGTATTATAAATAAATGTATGTATATATACACATGTATATACACATGTATATACATATATATATATATATATATATATATATATATATATATATATATATATATGTGTGTATATATATATATATATATATATATATATATATATATATATACACACACACACGTATGTATATAAATATGTATATATATATATATATATATATATATATATATATATATATATACATACATACACACACACACAGATAACATAAAAACAACTGAAGCTTCACCTTTCTTGAGAGCCTCCAAAAGAAAAGCCAGATTTTCCGCAAAACTGCCCTGAAACACAAAAAAACCATCAGTATAAAAACATGAAAGGGTTAGTTCACTTAACAATTTAATTCTGTCATCATTTGCACACTTTTTAACATGTTTCAAACCTTCATGAGATCCTTTCTTCTGATGAACACAAAAGAAGATATTTTGGAAAATGTTGGAAACCGGTAACCATTGACCTCAATTGTATTTGTTTTTCTTACTGTGTCAGTCAATGGTTACAGGTTTCCAACAATCTTCTTTGTGTTTAACAGAAGTAAGAAACTCGTAAAGGTTTTGAACTACTTGAGGGTCAGTAAATATTAAGTACATTTTCATTTCTGGGTGAACTGCCCAATATCAGAATACTAATATCTGAAACTCACAAACACTTTGTCTCCTACGACGTTCTCCAGATGCAGCTGCCGCGTGATTTCTTTCAGAGCAATTTTATCATCCGTCTGCAGAAGACCTGCATTCAGAAAGCCAGATGCTGAGTTTCCATGCACCCATTTTAAACCACATTTTGGAACTTTGCAATAAAAAATGTATAATAGAAACACCAAGATATTAGACCAGAATAACAATCCTATGCCGACAATTGAGTAGGATAAACTTTTTAGCAGATAAAAAAACTATGATGGAAAAAATTGTACTGAATAAACTTCATTTATGCGCATCAGAAAAGCAATGAACAATACATCTAACTTTATTTATTATTTTTGTTACAGCTTGTTATTGAAATATTGAAAAAAATTAATTGTGAAATTAGACAAAACTATTGGAGCTGAATGAGGAACATTAATAAAACAAAAACAGCAAGATTAATTAAATCTGCAAGCACAAATGTTGAATTTGAACGTCTCTAGCATACAGCAGGCTACCGGGTGTTTTCCAGTAAATGCCAGCAATATTTTACTAATATAGTGCACATGTGCATGTGCTCGATCAATCTGCGTGCTGTGATGTAGTTTTTGCCAGATGCTTCTATTATTATTCTCTCTAGGACTGTCTTGAGCATCTGTCTGCGCTCATGTCTTACGCCTCCCAAGGCCACCACATTCACTATATATTGGTTTTGTCTTCGTTTTCTGAGGCGCAACTCATTTATAAGAGAAGAAACACCACAGTAGCAAATCCCAGCACATCAAACTACACTTCTCTCAGCAATATCTGTGCAAGTTTAGCAGGAACTGAGGATTTTCTTCTCTTATTTCTCATTAGACTGAAACACTGATTTATTCACTATTGTGTTATTCCATATGCACATTAGTCACATGTGTGCATTATTAATTCATATCTTTATGATGGAAGCATAGCGTATCATATAACAACATAAAAACAACATGACCTTTTCACCTTTTAATGACTGAATTCTACTTATTCAAAAGGGGGTGTGAACTTACACACACATTTTTTCACTACCTAATTTGGGAACACGTCTGAATAGACTCAAAGTAAACAACTTACACACACGCCCCGTCTCTTATCCATGAATGCACCAATTTCTGATCTAATCAGAGCATCCGACGTGTAGAAAAGAGCTGAGAAAAGCCTGTGATGAATTTTAGCTTGCGAAAAAAAGATTAAACATAACCATTTCTTAAGTATTAACTGCACTTATGTGTGCATTAAAAGCATTTTATTCTTTAAAAAACATTTATTGTGCTTCATCTTCGTCTTCTGGGGCACAACTCATTTATTAGAGGAGAAAAAACACCAGTGGCAAATCCCAACGGATCCAACTACACTTCTCTCAGCTATATTAGTGCAAGTTTATCAAGAAGTGCTGATTTTGTGCTCTTTTGTTTCTCATTAGACGTAAATGCTGCTTTATTCAGTAATGTTTTATGCGTTATTGCATATTTGCACATAAATCTAATGCATATCTTTGAATGCAAACGCAGCTCATGTTTAAAACAGAGTATAACACATTAAGATGATGTGCAGGATCTCACCGTTCAGCTCCACCAGCAGAACATTCTTCTGCACCTCCTTCAGACTCATGAGCTCTCGGAGAACACAACCCAACAACTGCACAACAAACAACACACACATTAGCAAACATCACAACACAAAGGCCACATAGAAATGCTCAGCTTATCTGGATTTAAAACACACTGATTGTTTTATTCTGTAACCGCTGATAACATTTCTTCTTAAAGTAAAACTGTTGTCATTTAGATAATTTTTGTGCATAAAATAACAAAAAGGAGCCTTGTTTTTTATATTTATATTCATTTCTCAGACAACACAATGCCAATGTTTTACAGAAGAGTACAAAAACTATATAAATGTCAAATACAGTTGAAACCAGAAGTCTACATACACTCTAAAAAAGGAACATAACCATTTTTTTTATGTCTGATGGTAAATCACTAAATGTTTACTATTTTAGGTCCGTTAGGATTAACTAAATCATTTACATTTGCTAAAGGCCAGAATAAGGAGAGGACTTTTTTTTTGAGAATTTTTTATTCATTTCTAGACAGTCAAAAGTTTACACACACTGCCTTGGTGTTTCTTAGCTTTGCTTTTAAACTGTATAACTTTGGTTAAATGTTTTGGGTCTCCTTCCACAAGCTTCTCACAATTTTTTTTTGGGGGGGGGGGGGGATTTGCCCCACTCCTCCTGACAGAATTGGTGTAACTGAGTCAGATTTGTAGGCTGTCTTGCTCACACAAGCTTTTTCATCTCTTCCCACACATTTTCTATAGGATTGACATCAGGGCTTTGTGATGGCCACTCCAAAACATTCACTCTGTTGTCCTTAAAGCACATTTGAACTAATTTGGCAGTATGCTTAGGGTCATGGTCTGTTTGGAAGAGCCATTTGTGGCCAAGTTTTAATCTCCTGGCTGATGTCTTGAGATGTTGCTTCAGTATTTCTCCATAATGTTCTGTCTTCATGATGCCAACTATGCTGTGAAGTGTACCAGTCCCTCCTGCAGCAAAACAGCCCCACATGATGCTGCCGCCCCCATACTTCACAGTAGGGATGGTGATCCAAGGCTTGTAAGCTTTCCTCTTTGTCCTCCAGATGTAACACTGCTCATTATGGCCAAACGGTTCAATTTTAGCTCCATCAGATCACAGGACATGTCTCAATAAATTTAGTTTTTTCCCCAGTGTCATTTAGCTAATTGTAATCTGGCTTTGTTGTTGATTCTGGCTTGTTGATTTTCCCATGTTGGTACACAAGGAATCAGTGTGTTTGAGCTTTTCCTTCAATACTATTCTACAGTTGTGTCTCCAATGAACTCAAATATGGTCAATTAGCCAATCAGAAACTTCCAGAACCTTGACACCATCATCTGAGCTTTTCCAGAGGCAGAATTATGTTACTGTATGTAAACTTGACTTTTAAGAAAAGTTATAGCAATTTCTCAAACAATATCGCTCTCATTATTCTGCTATTAAGCAGAACAGGAATATTTGATCATCCTAACTTACCTAAAAAAGAAAAAGTTTAATCACATTAACATCTGACTCTTTAAGTAAATTTTTTAATGCCTTTTTATACAGTGTAAGTAAACTTCTGGTTTCAACTGTATATATTATTAGAATGACTGTATATGGTAAATATAAATATATATTTTGGCTGGAAGGGCATCAGCTGTGTAAAACATATGCTGGAATAGTTGGCAGTTCATTCCACTGTGGCAACCCCTGATAAATAATGGAACTAAGCCGAAGGAAAATGGATGAATGAATAAAAAAGTACAAAAATGCCATGTTATTTTTATGTACTGCAATAAAAGACTACATAAATTATTTAATTGTATTATGTCATTATTTTATTAGGGTAAACATTTTCAAGGTTTGTATAACAAATGAATGTTGCAGCATAAACCTTCTTAAATCATTTCTTCTATTATGTGTCATATAAAGATATTTAATAAGACATGAGGGTGAGTAAATGATGATATCTGCATTTAATTTTTATTTTTTGATTTCTTTTATCAGCCGTCAGTAAATCATACCATAGTTTTACCAGATCCTCGAGGACCGACGATGAGAACCGAGTTACTTTCTCCATGAACAGCAGTTCGTCTCAGCAGCTCCAGCAGGTGCCTGAACACACACACACTGCTTAAGTACACATATACAAACACAAAAAAACACAGGGCAGGAATACACACAAACACACAGGAAAAGAATATACACACACACACACACACATACAGGGACTAAGAATCCACCGACACAAAAGAATACATTAGAATACACACATTCAGATTAAGCATTCAAGATCACACACAAAAACAAGACAGGGTAAGAATACACACACAAACATGCACGTAGTTTCAAGCATTCAAGTTAACACATACACACACAGGGACTAGGAATCCACCGACACACAAGAATACGTTAGAATACACACACTCAAATCAAGAATTCAAGTTAACACACAAACACAAGACAGGGTAAGAACACAAACACACACAGATTCCCAATGTAAGACACACACACAGGGGGTAGGAATCCACACACACACGGGAAACTATTCACATTCACACAAACACATACAGGTTATGCGTTCAGATCCACACACACACACACACACACACACACACACACACACACACATAGTTAATGAAGTGAACACACTTGTACTGTGAGTCGAGGCCTATGGGCTGATCTGGCAACTTCTGATGACACAATCTCTCCCGCAGGAGCTCCTGAACCTGAACACACACACACACACACACATCAGCAATACACAACATTACAACATCTGGAATAACATGAGGAAGGAGGACAGACCAGAGAGACACACTGGACATCAGAGAGAGCGGCTGGCCTTCGCTTGCTCATCTTCACCTACACACACACACACACACACATCTGCATTAATAACACACAAGAATAATAATGATGTTGATGATGAATGATGATGACAACCTCAATTTATACACATTCTCAAACTGACATTGGACTGTGTGTGTGTGTGTGTGTGTGTGTGTGTGTGTGTGTGTGTGTGTGTGTGTGTGTGTGTGTGTGTATATATATATATATATATATATATATATATATATATATATATGAGTTTGTGTGTCTGAATTTATGTACCTGAAATATATTACAACTGACACATTTCTTAAGAAAAACTGTGACAGCAGTCAAAAACACAGTAATATTGTACTGTAACAGATAAATACAGTCTGTAAATGAAACATTATAAATAAAATAATATAGCTTATCACATGACTACACAAGAATATAACTATAATAAAGCATTATAACAAGAAAAAAAGCATAGACCACATGAACAAATCACTATTTCGTGTTTTATTAATATTTTAATTACTCTTCGCTAGATTATTTTTCCATAAAATAACCAAAACAAGCTTATTTCATGTTATTTCATAAATGATATGAAGGCTGCATAAGAAACAACATACAGTTCACCTCGGTCTGTCTTTATTATGTTATTTTACTGCCTCTTAATGTCGTACATTGATGTTTTCAGCATTAAACTGTTCGTTGTGTGACATGATTAACTTAGCTCTCAGTTTAACGTTATTTCCACCCTCCGTCTTTTTGTATTTGCTAAACCCATTAACGTTACTTAAAGACAACTTGAAACACTGTTTAAAACCGTTCAAGATTAAGTTTTGGCAAGTAATTACGTAAAACACGTATATAGACGTGAATAAATCAAGTTAAATACTGAATTGTACATATATAAACTCACCCATATATGCTCCGTGATTTCGCGCCACTAGCTTCCATCTTGCTCTACGTAGTTCCGGCGCTACTCTATTTCCGTTGTAAACATTAATTGCGGACGATAGAGGTCGCCCTGTGGCCCATACAACTGATAATCACGGTAGGCTTTATGATAGGTGGATTTTTAAGTACTTCAAACTTAATAGTAGTCAATTATACAGTGGCTTTCGGTTTAATAATTACAGGGTGAATGCATAAAATAAGTATCCTAAATTAACTGTTCCACATTAAACTTAAAAAATAGAGAATTTTGTTTTATTTTGGTACATAGATATTTACATTAGATGTCGCTTACCCTGTTGTTGTCTATTGGAAGGTATGCGTTAATAGAGCCGCCATTTTAGTACAGGGTAGCGCTTCTTTGAAATAAATGCAGGACCAAGAAGCAGTGGAGGACTGGCCATCCAGAGCCAGAGATATATACAACTGTAAGAGTTGAAATATTGCAAATATTTTGATATCTTTGACAATTCAAAACATGAGCTGAAAACAGAGACTGGTGACTTAACAACCCAGCAGGTGGGAATGCGGGAAAAACTAGTTCCTGCTGCATTTGCATCTGAGTCTGCTGAAACTCGACTTCATCCACCCATCTCTCACATATGGTCATTTAATGTTTGAATGTTCTAGATTAACCAAACTGACTTTAACTATCATGTTTGATATAATTTGAAATGTCTCAGTGCGATTGGTACAATGGCCTCATTCTCTCAGAAATAGACCTAATCAAAACAATAAATATATAACTTCAGGCATCTTTTGAACCACTGTGAAGGGTGTGACTTTTCCACTAAGTGTGAAAGCCTTTTGTTATGCACACACCCCCTTCCTTGAGGGAATTCTTGGATTATTTAAGGCAAGGTCTGAGAAAGGTTCAGCGCGATTCTGCCTACCCAGATCAGCCCATAACATGGAGCCTGCTCCTAGTTATGTATAGTTTTTAAGTCAGGTATGCATCTTTCATCTTGGATTTATCTTTGATAATTTGATGTTTTGTATTGATCATTTATGAATTGACTGATTGAATTGGCATAATACATTTACCTGACTAATAAATTGTAATGTTTGACCATATTTGGCTCACTCTGTAATTATTAGTTCTAGTAGATTACGCTGTATCCTTGTTTCCGCACGTCTTGTGTCAGGTCAGTAGACGGACTAAAATCCAGTTGAGATGGAGCATTGGCACACTAATTGTGTTTAAGGGATCCGACTGACTCTTGATATTGATTCATGTGTACTTAGGTGGAAAGGGCGATAACTTCCGTCTAGGTCAACAAGGTGTTGCACGACTAACCTAGATTGGGTACCCGACCTTTGTTTGAAGGTAATATTATTCTAAATTAAGTTCATATGGGAAACCATGGGCTTGGTGAAAACCAAAGTTACTATAGAGTCCAGTAGTCGGGTACATTTATATTAATGCCCTAACCTCTAATTAGAAATCATGATTGTCTTAACTCAAAGGTGTACATCTAAGCGGGACTAACTAAAGTATTTTAGAACGAGCGCGCTGGTAGGGGCCATCTAAAGTATTAGTCAATTTACCTCTGTTTAATATTCAAGACTGACCGGAGTGTGACCGTGAGGGACGCCTTCGGCCGAGGCGATTTCTCTGAGCGACATGAGCACCCGAATGAACGGATGTAATAGTTACTAGTGAAGACAAAAGGTTCAAACATTTATCTAAATTACATATTGATATAATCTTCTTAATGTTTTATAATTGGAGTCAGATAAAACGAGGATAAATATATTAATATTCTAAACCACCTCATATTAAATTGGAGTCAGATATGAGCTAAGTTTAATATAAATCAACATTGTGCACTGGAAAGACCGAACAGGCATTAAACCTTCATCCACCAGTGGATACCGGCATTGGGCCAACTGGGTGGACCTTACACAACCCACATAGCAAACGGACTTGGCCCAAATGTGGCCTCGTTACGGCACTGCTGGCGTGTTGCCACAGTGCAAAATGTCAGCCGAATGTGGGCCATGCATGACAGCAAACAACAATTGGGCCAGTTGTGGATGGGAGGTGTGTGGCCAGATGATTGTAGCAATTGGTCGCATTGTTTAGGTAACATTAGGCTGGGTAATGGCTCAGTTTTTGGGGTTTCTGGTTAAAGTATAAACTTATAGCTGACAATCTGTACCAATAATAAACCTGTTTTGGCCCAGTTTAGGGCCAGTTAAGGGTGATAAATTGGCTGAGATTCTGGCCGGTTATAGCCCGTGTGTGGCCCTTGTCTTTAATATAGTTATGGGCCACTTCAGGTAAGTATAAAGAATGAATAAATTACTAGTACATAGACACAAGCAACAGAGAAATCCAAAACAAACACTTTTTAATTTCTTGCGATGCTTCTTAAAGCTGTATAAATGTGGCATGACCACAGCAATCATGTCAAAACTAACACTTTAAGATGAATGTGGTATAAATAATAGGAAATACAGAGTGTATAAAGTATGAATAAATATAATGTAGTATACACAGCAAAAAGTCCTTTTCTTACTTAACTTTTGTCTTGTTTCTAATCCAAATATCTACAATATTTTAAATCAAGAAGCATTTTCTATAGACAAGCAAACAATTGTCAAAAATATTGTCTTGTTTTTACAAATAAATGTCAAAATAAAGTGAGATTTTTCTTAAAACAAGCAAAATAATCTCCCAATGGGGTATGCAAAAGGAAAAAACAAGATTATTTTGCTTGCAGTGTATAAAATGCAAAACAAATATACTACAAGTACATAAATAAAAAAGGTAAAAATCAGTGGAGAACAAAGTGCATCGCGTACGATGTGGTATGTGTAGACTTATGTGGTTTGTTTTGAATTAACACGTGAATAAAAGTTAGTGTGAATGTACAGGGTGACATTTGCAAGCAAAACTCCAACAATGATACCAAAGACTATTCCAGTGAAAGACCCCAAAACCCCATTCTGAGCTCCAGCAACTGAACCCAGAAGTGCGCAGACTACACACATCAATATTACTGCAAACTGCCTGAAGTCCATGCTGATTTTGGCCACATCTTCCAAACGAGTATTTTTGGCAGCATCTACGGTTTCTTTCTTCTCTGAATCCCCCTGATTTTGACTCACTGTAACAGAAAACAACACTCATGTGAAAACAACTGTAGTAATGTATAGTGTTTTAGGTGTATTGTACTGTATATAGGATTTATGGTAATGAATGCTACTGCAATATTAATATTTTAGTGAGCAGATAAACTGTAATAAATACTGTAGTCTACTTTATTCTTTACTACTAAAGTTGTAAAATACTACAGTAGTGGGTCATTTGTTTATATTGATATAGTTGTTGTGTTACCATAGCAACTGTAGAATCACCACAACAGATCAATTACTATAGTTGTTGTGTTACCATAGCAACTATTGAATAACTACAACATATCAGTTACTATAGTTGTTGTGTTACCATAGCAGCTGTAAAATCATCACAACCGATCAATTACTATAGTTGTTGTGTTACCATAGCAACTATAGAATCACCACAACCGATCAATTACTATAGTTGTTGTGTTACCATAGCAGCTGTAAAATCATCACAACCGATCAATTACTATAGTTGTTGTGTTACCATAGCAACTATAGAATCACCACAACCGATCAATTACTATAGTTGTTGTGTTACCATAGCAGCTGTAAAATCATCACAACAGATCAATTACTATAGTTGTTGTGTTACCATAGCAACTATAGAATCACAACAACCGATCAATTACTATAGTTGTTGTGTTACCATAGCAACTGTAGAATCATCACAACAGATCAATTACTATAGTTGTTGTATTACCATAGCAACTGTAGAATCATCACAACAGATCAATTCAAGTACTTTACTATGCTATGGTTTAAAAAACGCTCAAGCGTAAAAGAAAACACCCTGATTAAAAAATAGGATAAATAGTAAATACTATAGTATTTTAAGTCATACTACTGTATAGTACTACTTAAATTAATCTGCTGTGGTATTTATAAAAAATAACCCAATGGTGCAGTTTTCTACAACTATAGGTTATATTACAATACACCATAGTTTACTGTAGTAAAACTAAAGTGTACTACAGTATTTATTGCTTTATCAGATCACCACAGTAATACTACAGTATGCAGGAGCAGTCATTAACACAGAGTAGTAAGTACATATAGTATCAAACATTTTACTATACTATGGTTCAAAAATACTCTAGTATTTACTATAAATTACTATAGTATTTTTCATGTGTAGTATTTACAACTTAATACTGAAGTATTAACTGATAAACTGTAATAAATACTGTAGTACACTTTATTATCTAGCATACCTTAGTTATTATCTTACTATAGTAAACTGTGGGGTATTGGAGTATACAATTCTGTACAGTTGTAAAATTTGTTTGCATTATTATAGTTGTTGTGCTACAATAGCAACTATGGAATCACCACAACATATTAATGCAAGTTCAAAAGCACTATAGTATTTATGCAATACAAATTACTGTAGTATTTTTTTAAAGTGGGTAATTGTTATGAACGATACACTCACAATTTGGAGGATTCTTTAACAAACTTCCACGTCTCTGTCTGACTTCTCGTTCATCATTCTCCTTCTGAATCAGTTCATAGTAATGTTGTAGGATGAAGACGCCTCCTTTATTCTCCTCCAGCAGCTTATCAATCTTCTTCAGGAGTTCCTGTATCTGAGAGCAGCTCTTCTGGAGAACATAATACCGTCCTCCACACTTCTCCAGGATTTTCTCGGCACTGCGCATGTGTTCTCTGAGGGCTGACTCCTCTAGTCCATCATCACAGTCAAACAGCACCACAGTGTGTTTCCAGGCGCGTTCAGACAGCAACTCTATGTGCATCTCTGCGCTTTTCATCTCCCCAGCTGAAGGTTCCTCACAGAGAGCTTTCACAGGGATGACCAGGAGCAGAACGTGTGGTCCTGGAGGACAATAAGAGACACTTCTGACCATTTCTTCCTTCATGCTGTCTGGTGTTGAGTCTCTCTGCCATCCTGGTGCTTCAACAACACTGATTTTCCTTCCTGCATGTTCGCTCTTATACAACTTACACAAACCAACTCTCTCTCCTGTCAGATTCTCACAGTTCAGGATGGATTTGAGCACTTTATTCTTATCATCTTCTGTGTATTTGTCTACGAGCACAATTCTGAGCTCTGAATGTCCACTGGAAGATCCTTTAAAATAAAAAACAGGAATCACATTATTATTTTTTATTATCATTTGTTTGATGGTTCGTATAGGAAAACGTAAACAGAAAAAGTCACCCACCCTGAGGAGATTTACTGTCCATGATGAATCTGTCCAGTTGCTTGATGGTGTTTTCACATCAGGGTTCTGCTTGGGAATTGATTTCACCTACACTGCAAAACAATCTGTTTAACAAAGTGACTTTAATTGACAATTTAGAAGTGTGAAACAATATTATGTATGAGAAATGAGAATATCTAGAGAAATAACTCTGTAAAATAGCAGAAAATGTACTGGTGGTTTATTACAAAGTGTATGTAGCATAATATACAATACCAACACAGACAATATAGCACTGCAGATTTTTACAAATGATTAGAAAAGTCACTTTTTTAAAAACTTTTTAAGGTTAAAAGTTGTTGGACGAAAGATCAAGATCCCATAATGCAATTCAAAGGCATGAATAAATGAAAAACTAAATAAAAACATGAACCTCAAAATATGGAAAACTGCTAATTTAGGGTTATTTTTAACAGTGTACAAATAACAGCCATTTTATCTTGATGTTTTGAAACTAGTAAGCATTAGCTATAATCACACATGGCATTATGAAGCACTTATGTTTGTGCAAGATTTTTTTTAGGAGGAAGGATTTTAAAAACAAACTAATGTTTGTACTTTGCTGTCCATGTCAATTGTATTTTTACCATTTCTATTACATACAAATCCTTTATTTTGAAATTAAAGATACTCAAGTTCAATGATGGCGAAGCAGTGGCGCAGTAGGTAGTTCTGTCGCCTCACGGCAAGAAGGTCACTGGGTCGCCACACACACACTATGGACATTTTAGCCTGCCCAATTCACCTGTACCGCATGTGTTTGGACTGTGTGGGAAACCGGAGCACCCGGAGGAAACCCACGCGTAGGCAGAGAGAACATGCAAACTCCACACAGAAACACCAACTGAGCTGAGGCTCGAACCAGCGACCCAGTGTAGTACGTGAAGTACATGCAGTTAAATGTGCTATTTAAATAATGAAGTTAGAAGTTACATACTTATATTTCCATTTTTCTATCATTCACATATGGTCTACATTTATGATATTTTCTTTGTGCATGCCATTAATCTGCATGCAAAAATAAATAACAGTATAGGCCTGTATATAAAGAATTCATGACATAAAAGAGGAAAGTCCTGCTCTCCCATTTAAGCTCAAACTGTATGCTGAACAATAGCGAATGCAACAACAGAATATACTTCAGCGTTTTGTACACAGAAGAACAAAAACATCAAATTAAACTTAAATCAAGACTATATTTTGCTTCAGCTTACCTCACATTGCTAGTTGATTGTTTTTCTGTTCCTTTCGTTTCCGTATAAAAAGACTGAACTTTGAACAATAATCTATAACTGGTCATAAAGCAGTGGTGTGATCTTGCAGGAGGAGTTCTTTTATCATTCATCAATCATTAGCAAAACCATACACAAAGAAGACAAACATTTTATTGAAATGGCAAAAATGACAAAATCTAACATAACAATTTTGTATAACATTCAACTGCTATAATTCAGTACATAAAGGCTTCTCAGGGTGGTTTGGTTTACATTAGGTAAATAAATGGTGAGTAAATGTTCCTTTTGAGGTGAACAAGGTATGTGCACACAGACTTTTCATATCAGTCAGCCAGCCCCAGGGCTTACGGTGAATTGTCATCCCATATAAAATTAGTGTTTAACATCTGATATCTGTAAAAAAAAAATAATAATAATAATAATACAGTGATCTTGACTGCCTGGCTGAGATACAACGTAACTTGGGTCTCAGATCAAACAAGAAGCACTGCATTAAATTCAATTTTTTCCATGCCATGTCTTTAATATATGGAAATTAATGTTACCCCAGTATTTTCAATGAAGG
This sequence comes from Danio rerio, assembly GCF_049306965.1. Classification (NCBI taxonomy): domain Eukaryota; kingdom Metazoa; phylum Chordata; class Actinopteri; order Cypriniformes; family Danionidae; genus Danio; species Danio rerio. The sequence goes on from NC_133181.1 coordinate 1,858,837, forward strand.
TGTTGCGGTAGCCTGCAGGTAATGACAGCACCTGTGTATGGTCTTTTGTCTCTTTTTACACTTTAACCAACAAATGGATGCTTAAGTTTATTTAACTGATTGTATTTGAATTACATTACAACATCAATGCTGTAATTTCATAAACCTTATGAAATTGAAAATAGTCATGAAAAGTTGGCTGAAAAACGCTAGCTGTGCATATAGCCCACTGTCCCTTTAAATACTGTCCCCCACCTGATGTAGATATATAAAAAAGATACATTATATATATATATATATATATATATATATATATATATATATATATATATATATATATATATATGTATCTTTTTTATATATATATATGTGTGTGTGTGTGTGTGTGTGTGTGTGTATATACATACAGTTGAAGTCAGAATTATTAGCCCCCTTTAAATTTTTTTCTTTTCTTTTATGAATATTTTCTAGACGATGTTAAACAGAGCAAGGAAATTTTCACAGCATGTCTGATAATATTTTTTCTTCTGGAGAAAGTTTTATTTGTTTTATTTTAGCTACAATAAGAGCAGTTTTTAATTTTTTAAACACCATTTAAGGGACAATATTATTAGCCCCTTAAAGCTAATTTTTTTTCTATAGTCTACAGAACAAACCATCGTTTTACAATAACTTGCCTAATTACCCTAACCTGCCTAGTTATCCTAATTAACCTAGATAAGCCTTCTAATGTCACTTTAAGCTGTATAGAAGTGTCTTGAAGAATATCTAGTCTAATATTATTTACTGTCATCATGAAAAAGAGAAAACAAATCAGTGATTAGAGATGAGTTATTAACACTATTATGTGCAGAAATGTGCTGAAAAAATCTGCTCTCAGTTAAACAGAAATTGGGGAAAAAATAAACAGGGGCAAATAATTCAGGGGGGGATAATAATTCTGACATCAACTACATATACAATCTTTTTGATTGTATGTTTTGGATCTTCCTTAAAATGGTAAAATGCTTCCCAAAAGCAGTCCAGCACAGCCTCCAAAAACTCCATATTCGGCTCCAAAACTCAAGCTGACCAGGACAGCTGCTAACACGGCTATAACGATCACTGAGAAGGGCTCAACACCCAGTGCACCAGCTTCTGATTTGCTCACTGTAAAAAAAAAATACAGAAATAAATACAATTAGTGCACGTGTGACATTTAAGAACACCTTTTTGTGTCATTGCAATATGATGTTTTGCAAAGTTTTTTCTTTCTTTAGTGAGCATTTGATCTGCATAAGATTATCTCCACCCAGAGAACACTAGTTTAGTCTTGACTAATACATATATTAAAGTCTTGATAATTCTATTGATATTCAAGAATTTTTGTTGTGTGTCTTAATGGAGGATGTTTTCTGAGGCCTGTTGGACATAACCTGTTTAGGATTTCATCCAGGTAATCACACATTTAGTCTGAGCAAACTCTGAGTTTTTGGGTTAGAGAAGGTGGGTTTCTTCACCACAGTAACCTACACTACAAGATGAACCTGTTCCAGAGCAGGTTTTATTCTGGGGTAAAACTCAAACTGGACCAATCAGCTGTGAGAAAAGTGACACATATCTGATGCAGTAAGGCCACACCCGGTTGGGCACCTTTTTAGCCCCAAACTAAAGCCTTTTATTGTATATATTTTTAAAATAACAAGTTTATAACAGCTTTAAATAAAAATGGACATTAAAATAATCACAGTTAATGGCAGAATTATCTATCCTTCCTGTACAATTTAGATTTTTTTTTCAAATATTTCTCAAGCCATGTTGTTTAGAGTATTTCCTATAATATTTGTTCTTCCGTGGAAAGCCTTATTTGTTTTACTTCAGCTGGAATAAAGCAGTTCTTATTTTTAATAAACACTTTTTAAGGTCAATATCATTAGCCCCCTTAAGATTATTATTATTTTTTAGACTGGCTACAGAATAAATCACTGTTGTCTAATAACATTTCTAATTATCTTGAATCTCCAAGTTAACCCAATTAGGCTAGTTAAGCCGTTACATGTCACTTTAAGCTGAATATAAGTATCTGGTAAAATATTATATACTGAAATCATCATTCATTCATTTTCTTGTCGGCTTATTAATCCGGGGTCGCCACTGCGGAATGAACCGACGACTTATTCAGCAAGTTTTACGCAGCGGATGCCCTTCCAGCCGCAACCCATCTCTGGGAAACATCCACACACACATTACGGACAATTTAGCCTACCCAATTCGCCTGTACCGCATGTCTTTGGACTGTGGGGGAAACCAGAGCACCCAGAAACCCACATGAATGCAGGGAGAACATGCAAACTCCACACAGAAACGCCAACTGAGCCGAGGCTCGAACCAGCAACCCAGCAACCTTCTTGCTGTGTGGCGAACGTGCTACCCACTGCGCCACTGCGTCGCCCCCTTCAGTACCCTGCTGAAAAATCCAGCTTAAACCAGCCTAGGCTGGTTGGCTGGTTTTAGCTGGTTGACCAGGCTGGTTTTAGAGGGGTTTTGGCCACTTCCAGGCTGGTTTCCAGCCATTTCCAGCCTGGTCTTAGCTGGTCAGGCTGGAAAATGACCAGCTAAAACCAGCTGGACCAGCCTAGTTTAAGCTGGACATAGCTGGTTTTGGCTGGGCTCCCAGCCTGGCTAGGCTGGTCAAGCTGGTTTTAGCTGGTCATCTCCCAGCCTGACTAGCTAAGACCAGGCTGGAAATGGCTGGAAACCAGCCTGGAAATGGCCAAAACCCCTCTAAAACCAGCCTGGTCAACCAGCTAAAACCAGCCAACCAGCTTAGGCTGGTTTAAGCTGGATTTTTCAGCAGGGTAATCATGGCAAATCTATTACGTTTAGAAATCTTTCCATTAAATTGCACTTGGGAAAAATATATTTAAAGACTTCACCTGTATATTTAAATTTGCATTAATATGTAGTTTATATATAGCAGCTTGTGATCCTACATAATTAAAATAATTGCAGTGATATATGCAGATGACTGGTTTTATAGGGCACATGTTATTCAAATATCACATTTATAAGTGGTTTAAACACAGTTGTGTGTCAGCAGTGTGTGCATACATCCAGCTTCAAATGGTAAACATGTATTAATTTTAGTTGTTATAATCAGACTTGATAAAAACAGAAGCACTTTGATTGACATTCTCCCTTTATACGTCTCATCAGAGGAGGAAATTAAGCCCCGCCCACTAGTGACAAACTCTCCCTCATTAGCATAAACACCTGAGTGAGAAGCAGCCGTCTGCCCATTAGAGTTTTGAATCTGCCACTATGCTGACACACAGGCATTTGTAGCTCCGCCCTTTTTCAATCTCATTTAAATTTAAAGTGACAGTCACCAAAACACCACAATTAGGATCAAAGCTCAGTTTCAGAGAGTTATAAAACATTATCTGTGTGCTATTTAGAGCTGAAACTTCACACACACACACACACACACACTAGAGACACTGAAGACTTATTTTACATCTTGTAAAAATGAGCACAATAGCTCCCCGTTAAGCTGACCACTCAAACTTTTGCTGCATAAGCATTACATTTCTGATTAATAGATCTGGTACAATCAATAATGAAAGAACAATGAAGAATACTCACAATGAACAGGCTTTTTTCTCAGATTTCCTCGCCTGTGCAGCAAACCTTCAGTCTTCCTCCTGAACAGCTCATGGTACGCCTGTGGTAAAAATACATCATCTTCCCCGTTGTCCCGCACGAGGTCTTCAATCTGGGTGAACAGCTGAGCGATCCCGCCCTGCCTCTGGAGATAAAAACCCCTGCCTTTGCACTTTTCCAGCACGATCTTGGCTTTCTGAGAGCAACTAAAGCCTCCCGTTCCTTCATCGCAAGCAAAAACGACAATCGTGTGTCTCCAGGCTCTCTCGGACAGCATCTCCACCAGCTTCATCCCTGATTTAATGTCTCCTGCTGACATGTCTTCATTCCTCCGCACAGGAAGGACCAGGAGCAGAGCGTGAGGGCCCGGAGCACACAGCATCGCGCTTCTTTCAATGGATTCTCTGAGCTTGCTTTGTGGTGTGTTTGAGTTCCATCCAGGAGCGTCCACAACCCTGATCCTCCGACGAGACTCTTCTCCATCATATACCGTGCACTGACCCACAGACTCTCCTGTAAGATCTCCCAGGACAGATCGGACCACTCTTCTCCTGTCACAGTCATTATTTCCCAGCAGCACAACTCTGATCTCTGACAGATGTGGAGAATCGCCTTTAAAGTACACATGAAATCAGAATTAATTGTATTGATTTTGTCAGCTCAAGTTGCTAGTTTTGTGATGAATAATTCATCAGTGCATGTCATTAGGAAAATAACAATAGCTTGCCTTATAATCTTTAACTGAAATCTGAAAACGCACTTCCTGTTTGTTTTCATTTAAATACTCAGATTAGGTCTGTCTAAGGTAATGGGCGTGGCTAACATACTTAACCACGCCCCTCCAGCAGTCAGTTTTGACAACAAACAGACATGGTGAGGAGGAGGAGTCTGTTAGGTTGTATTAACTCCCCCCCAAACTCTTTTCCCCATCTTTCCGAATGACACACCTTCTTTACTACATCCAATCGGTTCACAGTAGAAAAAACAAGCCACGCCCACTGTTTTCTCATTTAGTATTCTGTTTTTATAGGAACTGCATCACAATCATAGACTGTAAAATATATGGACGTAGCATCCCGGACGTCTCCCACAGGTTTCTGAAGAGCGCAACTGAAGCTACAAGTAAAAAAAAAATTTTAAAAAATAAAATTAAGCTACAAGTAAAAAAAAATAAAATTAAATAAAATTAAGCTACAAGTAAAAAAAATAAAAATAAATAAAATTAAGCTACAAGTAAAAAAAAATGAAGCTACAAGTAAATAAAAAAATGAAGCTACAAGTAAAAACATGAAGCTACAAGTAAAAAAAATGAAGCTACAAGTAAAAAAATGAAGCTATAAGTAAAATAATGAAGCTACAAGTAAAATAATGAAGCTACAAGTAAAAAAATAAGCTACAAGTAAAAAAATGAAGCTACAAGTAAAAAAAATAAGCTACAAGTAAAAAAATGAAGCTATAAGTAAAAAATGAAGCTACAAGTAAAATAATGAAGCTACAAGTAAAATAATGAAGCTACAAGTAAAAAAATGAAGCTACAAGTAAAATAATGAAGCTACAAGTAAAAAAATAAGCTACAAGTAAAAAAATGAAGCTATAAGTAAAAAATGAAGCTACAAGTAAAATAATGAAGCTACAAGTAAAATAATGAAGCTACAAGTAAAAAAAAATAAGCTACAAGTAAAAAAATGAAGCTACAAGTAAAATAATGAAGCTACAAGTAAAAAAAATAAGCTACAAGTAAAAAAATGAAGCTACAAGTAAAAAAAATGAAGCTACAAGTAAAAAATGAAGCTACAAGTAAAAAAAATTAAGCTACAAGTAAAATAATGAAGCTACAAGTAAAAAAATGAAGCTACAGGTTAAAAAAATGAAGCAACAAGTAAAAAAATTAAAGCTACAAGAAGGCTCGACGGTAAGCTATTTTTTTATATGAATTATGGATAGACTTGCTTTTTTTACTCTTTTTACTCCAGATGTCACATCCATATTGCTGGAATTGCTCAAATTGACCAATATCGCTATCGGAATTGGCAGAAGTTTATTGTTTATATATATATATATTGCTGGATTCCTAATAAAAAACACTCCGAAAATGATTTTACTGTTTGTTTAAACTACTTGAATGAAAATGAGCTGAAGCAACATAATTATTGAGTTTTTTGGGGGGACAAATTAATTGTTTTATGTTCAATACACTTGAATTTGTTAAGTCAATTTAATTAGTGTCAGGACAACATGAACAAACGGTGTGGACGCCTGCATTTAGCACAGTGTAAATGTGACCTACGTGTTGTTTTTGATGAGAATCCGGCAGCCATGGTTTAGTGTTACAGCAGATGCGCCTGCTCCTTTCTCCAACCAATAGAGATTCTGAAACAAAAAAACATTATTATTATTACATATTTTTATATTGTACAGTACATTATTTGTAAAGAGACAGAAAAAAATCATTCATTGGATTTACTCAATTTTTTAAGGTAAGTGCTTGCAAAAAAATTATATGGGCTGAATTTAAACAAACATTAAATGTAGTAATGTTCAGAATAATTTGTTTAAATTCATCATCATCATCATCATCATCATTTTCATCCGCTTATCTCGGGCCGGGTCGCAGGGCCAGCAGTCTTAGGAGAGAACTCCAGACTTCCCTCTCCCCAGACATTTCCTACAGCTTCTCCAGGGGGATCTCGAGGCGTTCCTAGGCCAGCCGAGAGACATAGTCACTCCAGTGTGTCCTGGGTCTTTACCGAGGCCTCTTCCTGGTGGGACATGCCTGGAACACCTCCCTAGGTAGGCGTCCAGGAGACATCCGAAACAGATGCCTGAGCATCCTCAGCTGACTTCTCTCGATGTGGAGGAGCAGCGGCTCTACTCTAAGCTCCTCGCGGGTGTCAGAGCTCCTCACCCTATCCATAAGGGTGTGCCCTGCCCTGCCACCCTTCAAAGGAAACTCATTTCGGCCGCTTGTATCCGAGATCTTGTCCTTTCTGTCATGACCTATAGCTCATGAGCATAGGTGAGAGTAGGAACGTAACGTAGATTGACCAAGAAATCGAGAGCTTTGCCTTTCAGCTCAGCTCTGTCTTTAGCACAGCGGACCGGTACATTGACTGCATTACTGCTGCACCAATCCACCTGTCAATCTCATGCTCCATCCTTCCCTCACTCGTGAACTAAACCCAAGGATACTTAAACTCCTCCACTTGGAGTAAGGATTTTTCTCCAACCTGGAGATGGCAAACCACCTTTTTCCGGTGGAGCACCATGGCCTCGAACTTGGAAGTGCTGATTCTCATCCCATCCGCGTCACACTGAGCAGCAAACCGCCCCAGTGCATACTGAAGGTCCATGTTCAAGAAGCCAACAGAACAACATCATCTGCGAATAACAAAGGTGAGATCCTGTGGTGCCCGAACCAGACCCCCTCCATCCTTAGGCTGCACTTTAAAATTCTGTCCATAAAAATTATGATCAGAATAGGTGACAAGGGGCAGCCCTGCCGGAGTCCAACATGCACTGGACACAAGTCTGACTTATTGCCGGCAATGCGAACCAGACTCCCACTCTGTTCAGGGATGAGACGGCCCTTAACAGAGCGCCTCTGAGCCCATACTCCCACAGCACCCTCCACAGAATGCCTGAGAGACACGGTCGAATGCCTTCTCCAAGTCCACAACACACATGTGGACTGGTTGGGCATACTCCCATGAACCCTCGAGCACCCTGGTGAGTACCAGTGTACCACGGCCCAGATGAAAACCCCATTGTTCCTCCTGGATCCTAGGTTCAACCATCAGCCAGATCCTCCACTCCTGTACCCTGGCATTGACTTTCCCTGGGAGGTTGAGGAGTGTGATCCCCTATAGTTGGAGCTCACCCTCCGGTCCCCCTTCTTAAAAATGGGAAGCACCATCTCAGTTGCCCAGTCAGGAGGTACTCTCCCCAACCTCCATGAGACATTTCAGCCCATATCAAATGTTTGCAACCCCTTACCTTAAAGAAAATTGAGTAAATCCAATGCATATTGTTTTTACAGTGTGCAGTGTTTTTGGGAACATTTCACAATAAGGTGCCATGTGTTAACATCAGTGTCAGGACACAACGTTACTGTAATTAAATTACTTTTACTCTGATAAAGAGCAAATGATTATTTAGGTAATTTAATTAGTACATAAAATGTGCTCGCCTTAAATATTGTAAATAAATTAAACAGATATAAATTCGGAGAGGCAGAATAACTGTATCATACATAGACATTGAAGAACTTTACTATAGTGTGGTTCAGAAACACCAGTGTTTACTACAGTATTTTTCATGTGGGTTGTTCTGGCATATAGAAAAGCGTAAGCTGTAGAAATAGTTCACGTTAACTATTGTAGCTAAATAATGCAAGCAAATAAAATCATATTGTAAGTGAAACTACTATTTTAATGAAACAATACTATAGTCATTTATTTTATAGCTTATACTGTAGTGTTTTTGAACCATAGTAAAGTGTATTATACTGTATACATCACAACACATTGTTAATGTTCCAGCATAACCTTAGTGATATACCATAATAAATACTGTGGTATACTTATTTTTTTACTTCAGTAAACTGTGGTTTAGTACAATATAGCTGTAGAAAAGTGGGTGATTTGCATTATTATAGTTGTTGTGTTGCCATAACAATAATCATCACAACAGATTAAAGTAGTTCAAAAACACTATGATATTTATATTAAATGACTACAGTAGTTTTCATGTGGGTTAGGATGAGAAATCACGACTTACCTTAACGTTACACCCTTGAGGATTAAGAACTTACTTTGTGAAACTTGCTTATGCTGTCAACACAAAGAGCATTGAATTATACGGTCTAAAGAAAGCAAATCTGTGTTTAAAAGCTTCAAGTGTGTGTCAGCCGGTCTCTACCTCGCTAGTTTGTTGTAATTTGCCCCAGTGCTTTGGTTTCGTTTGGAAAGTGCAATAACTGGTTTAACAAGATCTCGCACGAGCTTCATATACAACACCTCAGACTGCAGGACAACACCCCAAAATGATCATTATTAAACAAAAGATAGCGCTGAGCAAAAATGAATCGCATCCAAAATAAGTTTGTTTTGACAGAATATAGGCTATGTGTGTGTGTGTGTGCCGTGTTTATTATTTTTATATAAATGCACACATGCATGCATATAGTTGAAAGCAATTTTATTTTTTATTTACGTTAAGATATGAAATATTTGTAGCAGCACGGTGGCTCAGTGGTTAGCATCGCCTCACAGCAAGAAGGTCGCTGGTTCGAGTCCCGGCTGGGCCAGTTGGCATTTCTGTGTGGAGTTTGCATGTTCTTCTCGTGTTGGCGTGGGTTTCCTCCGGGTGAATAGTTGCCGGTTCATTCTGCTGTGGTGGCCCTTGATGAATAAAGGGATTACGCTGAAGGAAAATAAATGAAATAAAATGAGTAAATGATAAATAAATTGAAATTTCTACACAACAATAGTTTTGTTTGTAGGTTGGTATCACTTATACATAAATATATAAATACACACATATAATGAATATATGTTATATATTAAATATAAAACTTTTATTTTTGGATGAGATTTATCTTTGCCAGCACAATTGTTTTAAATAAAACAAAATAATAATTCCTTACATTTATATAGCACTTTTCTGGGCACTCAAAGCACTTTACACATAGAGGGGCATCTCCTCATCCACCACCAGTGTGCCAGACCGCACACCACACACCAGCTGATTGGTGGAGAGGAGACCAATTATGATATGGGGAGGGTTAGGAGGCCATAACAGATAGAGGCCAGTGGGCAAATTTGGCCAGGATGCGGGGGTTAAACCCCTACTGTTTTTTTTTTTTTTTTTTTGAAGGACATCATGGGATTTTTAGTGACCACAGAGAGGCAGGACCTCGGTTTAACATCGCATCCGAAACCGAAAAAAAAAAAAAAAATAGATATATATATATATATAATAAAATATTTGTAAAAATAATAAAAATATAAAATTGCATATAGAACATTTTCTGTAGTTTTATATTTGCTACAAAAATTTTATTTAAAAAGTAATTTAGAAAAACATGTTATTTAATACTTTTTACATGTTCATACACCCCATATTTCTGTTAATAAGGGTTTCTGAATCCTTTCACTATTATCTTGAGTAAAAGCACATGTAAATTATTATTTTCTTACAGTCCACAAGATTCAAAGAAACATTTTACGGAAAATTCAGCCTAAATATTTCCAGAATATTATCATGGAAACAAGATTTGTGTTGGATTTTCCATCTATTATCAAATAAACAACACCCAGAAATCTTTCTGCAGTTAAAAAGAGAATATGGTGAACAATTATTCACATTTTTCCTGCAGCTCTCCCTTCAAAGCTGTCATTTTCTGCAATAAGTGTGCATAAGTGATTTTGCTTGATTAATATTAATAATAATAATCACAAAATAGGATTACAGATTGGTTGCAAGCATGTTCGTTTGATAATATATTTTTAATTCTCTTATTCACCTGCAAAATATTACAACATCCTGTATTTACACATTCACAAATGACTGTTTAGTGAGAAAATGGGTAACACTTTAAAATAATGCTCCATTAGTTCATATATTTACTAACATTAAGTGTGAACAATCTTGCACAGCATTTATTAACCATAATTAAATATTAGCTACTATCAAAATAAAATGCATTTAATAACAATTGAATGCATCATTAAAACTGTACATCAAGCTAACATTAGTTCATGCTCGGTGAGAACTAACCATAACTGCACTACCAGTAACTAACATTAGCAAAGATGAACAAATGCTGCAACAAATGCATCGCTGTTCATAATCATTCATGTTATTAAATACATTAATGGAACATTATTTTTATTAGCAAATCAAATAAAGGTTATAAAGAAATAAAACAGTAAGCTATTAGTTTAAAAAAAGTACACATAAGCATAAACACACAACAAACATGACATAAAAATGAAAGCAAATAAACAGGTCATAGGCTCGTGTTTTCACGTAAGGGCTGCCAGGTTTAAATCTGTAATCAATACATCAATGAGGAGAGTTTGAGCGAAAGCAGCATCAGATTTTCACCTCTGGTTATTAAAGGAACACTCCACCTTTTAAAATAAATTCTCATTTTACAAGTCTCCTAGAGCTAAACAGTGGACTGGAACCACTTTTGCAACCATTCACCAGATTTCTCATACTGGCACTTTTAGCTTAGCTTAGCATAATGAATTGAATCGGATTAGACCGTTAGCATTATTTTTTTATTATTATTTTTTTTTACAGTTTTCCTATTTAAAGCTGGACTCTTCTGTAGTTTTATTACAAGTGACTAAGAAATATGCTGAATTAAAAACTGGTCCCAGTCAACTGTGTAACTCTGGGAGACTAGCAAAACTTTTTTTTTTTTAAAGGTGGAGTGTTGCTTTAAGAAGTCTCTGTTCTCTTTTCTGAGTGTAATCTTTCAGCGGTGTGTGTGACGGAGCTTCTGCTGTGAGTGCAGATGTTGAAGGCCTTTATTAGTGTTGTGTTTTTCTGTGGGTTTCAGACTCTCTTCCAGCGGCCGTCCTCCATGCGGCTGTAAAACTGCGGCTGATCGTCTGGAAACAGAGCGTCTGCAGTCGGGTGCTCCAGCAGAAACTGGATGGTGGATTTAATGTGGTGCACAAAATGAGGAGGTTCTGCATATGGCGACGTGGACAAATACTGAGGAGACAAACAGACGAGTGAAGTCATATTAAAATCACTGTGTTTTAAAATAGAGCTGCACAATATATAGAAGTGTCGTAATAGTGATATCAGTGTATGCAGGCCCGTAGCCAGCTTAGTGAAAGAGGGTCCGTTTTCTCTAAAAGTGGACTTTTTTTGGGCATTTTTTCCTCACATTTTGTATTTGATTAAGTTTAAATACAGCATTTTGGTGACATTTTATGAATTATTTTGTGCTGGATAAGCTAGAATCATGAGCATGCTTTTTGCAGTAAAAAAAAAATAATGACAGTTTTGTCAAGTTGCTTACTAAGATGATGTGCAATGATGTGTGTAACAAGTAGCCTACGTAATAAATAGTGCATACAGCTAAGAATACACACACACATATATTGTCAAAACAAACTTTTATTTTTAGATGTGATTAATCTTTGCCCAGCACTAAAATATATATATATATATTCAAGTTATTGCATAATGATGGTTTGTTCTGTAGACTATCAAGAAAATTGCGCTAATAAAAAAGGGGCTAATAATATTGACCTTAATATGGTGTTTAAAAAATTAAAAACTGCTTTTATTCTAGCCGAAATAAAACAAATAAGACTTTCTCCAGAAGAAAAAATATTATCAGACATACTGTGAAAATTTCCTTGCTCTGTTAAACATAATTTGGGAAATATTTAATAAAGAAAAAAAAAATCAAAGGGGCTAATAATTCTGACTTCAACTGTATAAAAAAAAAATAAATAAAAAATATTACATATATATATATATATATATATATATATATATATTTTTTTTTTATTTATTTATTTTTTATTTTATTTAAATATATATATTTTTATTTATATTTTTCGATTTATATATATATATATATATATATATATATATATATATATATATAAAATAGTAAAAAAAAAAAAAAAAAAAATATATATATATATATATATATATATATATATATATATATATATATATATATATATATATATAAAATAAAAATTGCATATCGAATGTTTTCTGTGGTTTTATTTTTTGCTGCAAAAAATTCATCTAGTAAGCAACTTGACAAGACAGTCATCATTTTTGTTACTGCAAAAAGCATGCACATGATCGCAAATTTTGTCAGTCCAAACACACGAAATTCAAAATATGGCAAAATTCATTAATGCAATATGTTGTGATGATAATATATTTTAAATATATGCATATTGTATTTTCTCATCTGTTAGGAAGTTAATTAAAGTTAATTAACGTTAGCCCTACCCTGTTTGACAGTCTTTTTGAACATATATTAAATTTTTTGCAATAATGAAGCTGCTGCCTGCTTTCTCTTTCTCTAAATAGTGTTTAAAAATAAAAACACTGCTTTAAATCTAGCTGAAATAAAACAAATAAGACTAAAGTCAACAAGAAAATGAATGAATAAATGAGACTTTCTCCAGAAGAAAAAATGTTATCAGACATACTGTGAACATTTCCTTGCTCTGTTAAACATCATTTAGTTTGAGAAAGATTCATTACCATTAATTTGATGCCCATTTTTGCTTACTAATATGCATCGCAAAGAAATCAATCAGGACACATTTATTTATTTTCTCATTTCATTTTCTTGTCGGCTTAGTACCTTTATTTATCCGGGGTCGCCACAGCGGAATGAACCGCCAACTTATCCAGCAAGTTTTTACGCAGCGGATGCCCTTAAAAGCCGCAACCCATCTCGGGGAAACATCCACACACTCATTCACACACACACTCATACACTACGGCCAATTTAGTTCATCAGTTCCACTATAGCGCGTGTGTTTGGACTGTGGGGGAAACCGGAGCACCTGGAGGAAACCCACGCGAAGGCAGGGAGAACATGCAAACTCCACACAGAAACGCCAACTGAGCCGAGATTCGAACCAGCGACCCTCTTGCTGTGAGGTGACAGCACTACCTACTGCGCCACTGCTTCGCCCTATTCGCCAAATATTGTCCGATACTAACAAACAATCACATCTAAGCTTATCAAGTAATTATAAAATCTCTAATTTACACAAATGATTACCCTAATGACTGGTTCTGTGATCCAAAGTCACATTTGAAGAGTTTATTTGCAAACACTGTTCATTTCCATAAATCACATTATCAAGCACCATAAAAAAAACAACATCATTATCATGATTAATAAAATGAATAAAAACAGTCATCTATTGTTCCAAATAGCTCTTCATATTTCGCTGAGTATAATGTCATATGTCAGATACACAGGAGAGTCGTGTATGTGTGTGTTGGTCAGACCTGCAGGATGGTTTCATCATCTTGTGTCAGCCAGAAGGCCATGTCCTCGTTGGGAGTCCATCTGCACGGGTCGATTTTCACGAGCTCTCGTGCGGAATCATACACTTCAACCATCTGTCAACACACACACACACACACACACACACACACACACACACACACACACAGACACACACAGACACACACAGACACACACACACACACACACACACACACACACACACACACACACACACACACACACACACACACACACACACACACACAGAAGAGCATACTCAGATTCAGACTAGACATCTGCTAAAATATTCAATAACTCAATATATCGTGATAACACACATGCCCTATATCCACATCAAGAAACACCATGAACAATTATTTCTTTCAGCATTTTAAGAATGTTCAGATTGCATTTATAGAGGTGTTCATAACAGCGCCAAATGCTTTAGACTTAATTGGTTAATCAGTTAAATAATTCAATTATGTTAATACAGCCTACAACAAGCTTAAATACTGATGGAAATTTCTATTCCTATTTATAATGCACAACTATAAAACTAAAAAAAAGTACAACAACTTTTATTAATCTTTGCTGATGCTAAACTCTTAGATCTAAACACATTAAAATTATAGTCTTAATCTCATAATCCATGATTATTTTGTTATATAGAGTTAATAAATTCAGTTGTATTCTTTAACTAGAACAGCCATAAGCCTAATTCTGATTGGTCATTTTCAGCATTCTGCAGTCATGTGACCATGCTGTATGATGTACCTCTCCACCAGAGAAGGTGCGCGCCGACCTGAGCTCCTCCGCTGGTCCTCGACAGGTGAAGGAGGCTGGAAACACGTGACCTGTTTTAACATTCACACCTGAGACAGAAGCAGATGGGTCAGAGCAGAGTCACAGCCGGACACACACTTCAGCAATATTAGAGCACTGAGTTACACAGGTAAACAGAAGATTCTAGAGCTTACAGTCAAAGAAGTCTGTCTATCTGTCTATCTGTCTGTCTATCCATCCATCCATCCATCCATCCATCTATCTATCCATGTTTATTCTATCTATCTATCTATCTATCTATCTATCTATCTATCTATCTATCTATCTATCTATCTATCTATCTATGTCTATTCTATCTATCTATCTATCTATCTATCTATCTATGTCTATTCTATCTATCTATCTATCTATCCATCCATCCATCCATCCATCTATCTATCTATCTATCTATCTATCTATCTATCTATCTATCTATCTATCCATGTCTATTCTATCTATCTATCTATCTATCTATCTATCTATCTATCTATCTATCTATCTATCTATCTATCTATCTATCTATCTATCTATCTATCTATCTATCTATCTATCTATCTATCTATCTATCTATCCATCTATCCATCCATCCATCCATCTATCTATCCATGTCTATTCTATCTATCTATCTATCTATCTATCTATCTATCTATCTATCTATCTATCTATCTATCTATCTATCTATCTATCTATCTATCTATCTATCTATCTATCCATGTCTGTTCTATCTATCCATCCATCCATCCATTTATCTATCTATCTATCTATGTATCCATCCATTTATATGTCTATTCATCTATCATCTGTCCATCCATCCATCCATCTGCTTTTTATTATTATTATTGTGCATGTTGCAACAGTCTGTATTTATTTTATTATAATCAGTTGATGCATAATTAGAGGGAATGTGATATTTAAAGAGTATGGAGATGCCGTACCTATCCCATAAACCACAGGTCGATGAATCCCTTCTTTGATGACGTCATTCATGTCTAAAAGGCATAAATATAAAATCAACATTCATTCATTCATTTATTTTATTTTCAGCTCAGTCCT
Organism: Danio rerio; assembly: GCF_049306965.1. Taxonomy (NCBI): domain Eukaryota; kingdom Metazoa; phylum Chordata; class Actinopteri; order Cypriniformes; family Danionidae; genus Danio; species Danio rerio. Next base: position 1,874,354 of record NC_133181.1, read on the forward strand.
TTTATTAATCTGGGGTCGCCACAGCGGAATGAACCGCCAACTTATCCAGCATATGTTTTATGCAGCGGATGCTGTTTCAGCCGCAACCCAACACTGGTAAACACCCATACTGGTCATTGTTAATAAGCAGTGGTCTGACCTGTGATGCAGCAGGTCTCCAGGTGAATCTCTTCTTTCTGTTTGTGAAAGGCAGCTGGAGGTAAAACATTAAAACACGTCTGATTTCTGAGCGTCAGCGTTTGCTCTTTAGCTAACATTTGAACGCAACTTACCCAGAATATTAAGGCTGAGTGAGTGTGAGATCCTCCGGTCATCATCAAATCCTCCAACAAGATGAAGCTCCAGTCTGAACACACACATACACAGGCACACAAGTCAAACATGAATGCAAATACAAACACAAACTCATAAACAAACAAACAAACGAATGCATAAACAACAAACACACACACACACACACACACATGCACACAAATAAACACACACACACACACACACACACACGCAGACACACAACCAAACAAACATAAGCATGCAAACATTCACACACATGAACAAACACACACAAGCATGCACAAACAAACACACAGAAACAAACAAAAACAAACATTTACATGCAGACACACAAATAAAAAGAAATACACACATGCACACACACACACACAAAAAGATACATAGACATGCATGCATGCACACAAACAAACACACAGACACACAAACATATACATAAAAACACAAACAAACATATATGCAGTCACAAACACACATAAGCACACACAAACCCAAACAAACATATGCACAAACAATCATACACACTGACAAACACACAGAAGCATGCACAAACAAACATATACACATACAGACACAAAGAAATACACACATGTACAAACACACACACAAACACATGCTCACCCAAACAAACATAAGCACACACAAACACTCATGCACACGAACAAACACACACAAGCATGCACAAACAAACAAACGCACAAAAACATATACACACACAAGGAAACACACAAAGAAATACACACATGCACAGACACACACATACACATGCACAAACAAACAAACAAACGCACACACAGACATGCAGACAAATAAACATCCACACAAACAAACACATGTACGCAGACACACACCCAAACATACATAACCACGCATAAACAAACACACACGAGCATGCACAAACAAACAAACGCACACAAACATATACACACACACACACACACAAGCAAACACACAATGAAATACACACACATATGCACAAACAAATGCGCACACACAAACACACAAAGACAAATAAACACATACGCAAACACATGCACACACAAACACATGTATGCAGACACACACCCAAACAAAATTAAGCATGCACAAACAAACACTCACGCACACAAACATGCACAAACAAACAAACGCACACAAACAGACAAACAAACACATGTACGCAGACACACACCCAAACAAACATAAGCACGCACAAACAAACACTCACGCACACGAACAAACACACACAAGCATGCACAAAAAAACAAACGCACACAAACATATACACACACATAAACAAACACACAATGAAATACACACATGCACAAACACAAACACACACATATGCACAAACAAATGCGCACACACAAACACACAAAGACATACAGACATGCACACAAATAAACACACACGCAAACACATGCACACATGTATGCAGACACACACCCAAACAAAATTAAGCATGCACAAACAAACTCACACACACAAACATGCACAAACAAACGCACACAAACATATACACACACAGACAAACACACAAAGAAATAAACGCATGCACACACACACATGCACAAACAAACAAGCAAACAAACAAACAAACAAACGCATGTACAAGCACACACACACACACAAAGACACACAGACTTGCACACAAACAAACACACAGACACCCAAACAAATACATAAAAACACAAACAAACATCCATGCAGTCACAAACACACATAAGCACACACAAACCCAAACAAACATATATGCACAAACAAACAATCACACACAAGAACAAACACACACAAGCATGCACAAACAAACATATACACACACACAGACACAAAGAATTACACACATGCACAAACAAACAAAAACACACACAAGCAAACATGAACAAAAATCACACAAAAAACAAACGCATACACACACACACATAAAAAACGCACACACGTCATCAGTCTCCTCATCCTAAAGTGCTTCATAGCTGCTGGTGGAGCAGTGCGACAGTACCTGCCATCTTTCACAGTGCTGCTGCTGCTGCTGGACGTGACGGCGTTGATTATCAGAGGAACTTCAGTCCATGTGCTGGAGCCGTCACAGTGAGCCAAACACGTCACTCCACTGCCTGCACAACACAAACACAAGCCTCAGATCACAGCAGACGACAAACACAATACAACAACGGTGTATTTTCACTGAACAACCACTTACCAAATAAATAAATAAAATAAAAGTCATTATAGCTCAGGATGAAAAGGTTAGAAAGTCACACTATCATCAGTGTCAGATACACAGTAAACCAACACTGACTCTGCTTCACTGCCGGCGTCATGTTACCTGTGTGTCGAAGCACAACTAAATGGCACGTTGTGGCGTCATCGGATCCCAGGATGGAGACTGAATCTGAGGAAAGAGAAACATCGGGGTCAGATTCAGCCACCGGCGCTCACAGATCATCAGCTGAACTTAAACTCACTGTCTGCTGGTGTGGTCACTGCAAACTCCCTCTGCTGGACGTACAGTAGATGTTTAGGGTCGACCGGCTCCGCAGTTCTGGACACAAACTGCTGCGCCCCATCCTGAGAGAGAGAAACATCAGATCAGACCATCAAACCAGCGGAGTAGGGCTGCACAATATCTCATTTCAGCATGGCAGTGCATGGATCTGCTATTTATGAAAACTATATACGATGATAAAGAACATGCTTTAATGCATTATCTTCATGTTAACTTCGAAATACAGTGGATAATTATTAATCTTTTCAACTTTTACTGTGCCTTTTAAAAACTTTTATTATTGTTATGCATGCTTGAATGTACACTCACAGGCCACTTTATTAGGTACACCTGTCCAACTGCTTGTTAATGCACATTTCTAATCAGCCAATCACATGGCAGCAACTCAATGCATTTAGGCATGTAGACATGATCAGGACGATCAGAATGGGGAAGAAAGGGGATTTAAGGGTCTTTGAACGTAGCATGGTTGCTGGTGCCAGACGGGCTGATCTGAGTATTTCAGAAACTGCTGATCTACTGGGATTTTCAAGCACAACCATCTCTAGGGTTTACAGAGAATGCTCCGACAGAGGAAATATCCAGTGAGCGGCAGTTCTGTGGGCGCAAATGCCTTGTTGATGAGGCCGGAGGTCAGAGGAGAATGGCCAGACTGGTTCCAGCTGATAGAAAGGCAACAGTAACTCAAATAAGGACTCGCTACAACCGAGCTCTGCAGAAGAGCATCTCTGAACACACAACACGTCCAACCTTGAGGCGGATGGGCTACAGCAGCAGAAGAGCACACCGGGTGCCGCTCCTGTCAGCTAAGAACAGGAAACTGAGGCTACAATTCACACAGACTCACCAAAACTGGACAATAGAAGATTGGAGAAACGTTGTTGCTCTGATGAGTCTCCATTTCTGCTCACACATTCAGATGATCGGCTCAGAATTTGGCCTCAACAACATGAAAGCATGGATCCATCCTGCCTTGTATCAGCGGTTCAGGCTGGTGGTGGTGGTGTAATGGTGTGGGGGAGATTTTCTTTGGGTCCATTAGTACCAACTGAGCATCAACGCCACAGCCTACCTGAGTATTGCTGCTGACCATGTCCATCCCTTTATAAGCACAGTGTCTCCATCTTCTGATGGCTACTTCCAGCAGGATAACGCAGCATGTCATAAAGCTCAATCATCTCAGACTGGTTTCTTGAACATGACGATGAGTTCACTGTACTCAAATGGTCTTCACAGTCACCAGATCTCAATCCAATAGAGCTGCTTTGGGATGTAGTGGAGCGGGAGATTCACGTCATGGATGTGCAGCCTACAAATCTGCAGCAACTGTGTGATGCTATCATGTCAATATGGAGGAAAATCTCTGAGGAATATTTCCAGTAACTTGTTCAATCTCTGCCATGAAGGATTAAGGCAGCTCTGAAGGCAAAAGGGGTCCAACCTGGTACTAGTAAGGTGTACCTAATAAAGCGTCCGGTGAGTGTGTATACACTAATCTGTTAATCTTAGATGATAATTTCATGTTCAAATCAATGTCTACTAACTAAACAAAATTCATAGCTGTCTTTAATGCATTTGATGAAGCTAATATAGTTCAGTTGTGTTACTAATATTGACTAATATACACTTAATTAATAATAATGTATGATTGAAGAAGTGAAACACAGGTAAAGTCTGAGAACTTAAGTTCATTTTTCAAGACAAAATGTTCCTAAATACATTTATGCATTTTATTTTCAGCTTAGTCCCTTTATTAATCAGGGGTTGCAACAGCGGAATGAACCGCCAACTTATCCAGCATATGTTTTATGCACCGGATGCCCTTCCAGCCGCAACCCAACACTGGGAAAGTCCCGAAATACAAACAAACATTTTTTTTTTAGGGATAACTTGATTTAATTAGTGTTTTTGTTCAACTGCTATTAGTTTACTACTAGTAAAGTGACAAAAATACTACTAATAAAAGCTAATACTAGTTTCTGTTATTGATAAATAATAGGTTTGCAAAATTGACCTTAATTCTACAATTAAAGAACCATTTAAATGACATTATATATATATATATATATATATATATATATATATATATATATATATATATATATATAAATTTATTTATTTTGGAGTTGTTTATCTTTAAACACTCATAGAGACGGCGGGAATCTACTGTATAGCGTTACTGTAAGTGTAAACATGCTGATATATACGTCACAAAAGGTAAATAAAATTAAAAATAGAACATAAATGGATAAAAATAATGTGTATAAGTGAAGTGTGTGTACATAAAAAGCATTTAAAGAGAGAAAGAAGGCCTGTATAGATTAAAGTCTCCACAGAAACACCGTCGTATGACGTTAATATCTGACTGATGTGAAAGTGTTGTTTATTATCGTTACCTTGAGGTGCGGGAACCTGCTGAAGAGCTCCGCGGTGGAGTTCACGCGCTCTATTCGCTTATTCTGACTCAAAAGCGGCATCCTGACAGAAATGACAGACAATCATCTGAACACTTAATTAAACTCCGATAATTAATAACTCTGTCATGTGCGATTCTCCTCCTTCATGTCGCTGCAGCGCCGCATTCCCTTCCGCATTGCACGCGTGATCACGTGACTCTGGATGGGAAAATAAATGACTAGAGCGGAAATACGAATGTTGAGTTATTAGAATTAAGGCAGAGGAAAAGACAATGTAGTTTTGTGCCTATGCAATAGACTTATGATCCAACAGACGCTTATATTCATTCATTCATTCATTCATTCATTTTTGGGTTAGTCCCTTTATTAAACTGGGTCGCCACAGCGGAATGAACCGCCAACTTCTCCAGCATGTTTTATGTATCGGATGCCCTTCCAGCTGCAACACATCATGGGGAAATCATTATTATTATTATAATTATTATGGAAACAGAGAAATTGTGAGATTTTATTTAGACTTAGAATAATATTTTTAATATATAATTTAGATTTAGAATAACTGGTACTATAAAGGATATGTGTTAAATTGTTTAAATTATTCTTGCAATTCAATGCAGAAATTTCAGTAGCCATTATTATAGGCTTTAATGTCACTCAATCCTTGTAGTTGTATTTATATTACTAGAAATATTTATTAAATAATAAAATATTAGATTCATGAAATGTAGTGCGACATTTTTGGATCAAGGCATTAATCAAATAATTATTTTATATTAATTAGACACTAAACTTTAATAATATGCTAGTACATTCACCAAAAAAAAAACATATAAAATGTAATAATATTAATATTAATAACAATATAAATGCCTTATACACCAAACCTTAATAACAAATAGGCTAACAAACTGGATATTTATATATTATTATGTATTTATTTATTATAAATACATTAAAGAATATCAGGCAAATACATTCTTTAGTAGCTTACTTCAACAGAAAAACAAAAATATGCAGATTTTATGACAAATCCCAGCTAATCGTAAAGCAAAATAAATAAACTGACTGCATGAGAGTCTTTATATTTACATGAGAGCGTGAGGGATTCCATATTAATTGTTTTCTGTAGTACTTTATAGTAAACACTAGTGTTTTTGAACTAGATTATAGCAGTTTACCGTATATATTATAGCATTTACAACTTGTTAATTTGTTACTTTGTTACTTTTTTACAGTTCAAAAATACCTTTGCATTTACTATAAATTACAATATTTTGTTTTCATGTGGATTGCTTCAATACGTTTAAAATAATTTATTTTCTTATAATGAAACATTGCAAACATTTAATATGCAGCCAAATCAACAAAATTAAACTAATTAGGCACAATAAAATATATATTTTCTAATTATAAATTTTTTACATGTAAATTATATTTGGTTTGAAAAACATAATCAATGAAACATTGCAATCTTACATTTAAAATCTAAGCAAATCAACAAAATTAAACTAATTACATACAATAAAAATATTATACATTTACAATCATTGTTTTTTTTTAATAAACTGTACATAACAAAACATTACACTTACATTTACGATGTCACTAAATCAACAAAATTCAGCTAATTAAGTATAATAAAATATAAAGAAATTGATATATTATTAACATATTATTCATTAATATTTAAATATTGTTTAAAAAAACGTAAGCGTAAATTAAGTGTAAGTTTGCAAATGTTCATCTATCTATCTATCTATCTATCTATCTATATATATATATATATATATATATATATATATATATATATATATATATATATATATATATATATATATATATATATATTTACTTATAATTAAACATTGCCAATGGACATTTAAAATGCAAAATCCACAAAAAAAGAAAAAAATCAAGAAAATAAAACTAATTAGGTACAATAAAATATTTAAACAATTTACATTGTTTTTTTTTTTTTTAAATAAACTGTACATAAAACATTACACTCACATTTACAATAACCAAATTAATACATTTTAACTAATTAGGCACAATAAAATATGAAGAAATGCAAATATTATACATTTATTCATTTTCTTTTTGGCTTAGTCCCTTTATTAATCTGGGGTCACCACGGAATGAACCACCAACTTATCCAGCACTTTTTTACCTTCCAGCTGCAACCCTCTCTGGGAAACATCCACAGATACTCATTCACACTCATACACTACGGACAATTTAGCTTACCCAATTTCCCCTATAGCATGTGTTTGGACTGTGAGGGGAAACCGGAACACCTGGAGGAAACCCACATGAACGCAGGGAGAACATGCAAACTCCACAAAGAAGCGCCAACTGACTCAGTCGAAGCAGCGACCTTCTTGAGTATGAGTGTATGATACACTCTAGTGTATGAGTGTGTGTGTGTTAATGAGCGTGTTTTCCAGTGCTGGGTTAAAGCTGAAAGGGCATCCGCTGTGTAAAACATTTGCTGAAATAGTTGGCGGTTCATTCCGCTGTGGTGACACCTGATGAATAAGGAGACTAAGGCAAAGGAAAATTAATGAATGAATGCAACCAAATTTAAACTAATTAGGTATAAATTATTTAAACTACATTGAAATAAAGTATTACATTTTTAATTTAAATAATAATAACCAAATTAAACCAATTCAGTACAGTAAAATACTTAAAGTTAACTATAATACATTTGAATTCAATATTATGTCAAAACAACAAATACTGTATAAGCCTACCAAGTGTGTGATGTAACACCGCCGTTGGCCGGGGAGTGGCGCTCGTGCTTCACATCTGTATTTCTCTCCTCTTCACCGCTGTTCAGAGATCAGCTTCTGACGGGTTTTGCTTTTGCAGGAATTTTTATCGTTATTTCCTGATTCTTGTCAAATGTTCAGGAAGAGTTAAGCGATGAGATATTACGTAACGATGGTCTG
>NC_133181.1:1887500-1925000 GCF_049306965.1 Danio rerio
TCATACCAAAGTCACTCACCGGTGATGAGCCGAGTGAACTTGTAAAATCCCCCTTTAACTTCAAACAGTGCATAAAGTGAACCTAATATGGCCCTTTATACAAGATGCAAAATGTTAAGTCTCTGATGTCTCTAGCGTGTGTGTGAAGTTTCAGCTCTTTGTTTAGTCACGAGGCAATAATAAATCAGAAAATACAAATAAAAAAAGACAAAATAAAAAAATAAAATTAAATAAAAAAATTATAATTTATATATTTTATTTTGTAATTATACATTTATTTTTTATTTTATTTATATAATTTTTAATGTTGTCGATAATAATGCACAATAATAAATTTTTTATTATATATTCATTATTTTATTTGATGCATTCGTTTATTTTACTTATATTTATTTAATGTTGTTGATAATGTGCATTATTTTTATTATATATTCATTTATTTATTATTTTGTTTATTTTTTGCAGTCGATAGTGCAAATTATTTTTTATACATTTATTTTATTTAATGTCAACAATAAATGTGCAATTCATTTTTATTATAAATTTATTTATTATTATTTAATTTTTATGTATTAACTTATTTTATTTAAATATTTATTCATTATTTGACTTATTTAATGTTGTCTACAATAATGTGCAACTTATTTAATTTATTTACTTTATTTAATGTTGTCTAATAAATATTCTATTTTTATTAGATATTTATTTTATTTTATGTATTTTTTTACTTTTTTTATAATTGTGCAATTTTTTTATTATTTTGTTTGATGTATATATTTATTTCATGTTGTTTATAATTAATGTGCGATTTATTTTGTTTATATATTTTTTATTTTATGCATTTTATTTATTTAATGTCTATAATATTGTGCAATTAATTTTTATTATTTTGTTTGATGTATTTATTTATTTTGTGTTGTCTATAATAAAAGTGCGATTTATTTTTTATTATATTTAATGTATTTAAGGTTGTCTACAACAAACGAGCAATTTATTTATGATACATTTATTTATTTATTTTATTTGATGCATTAATTTTACTGTTGCCATTAATGCATTAATTTTAAAAATATATATATTATTTTATTTGATGTATTTATTTTATGCAGTCGATAATGTGTATAGTCTCCTGCACGCATTAATATGATGATCTCATGATTAACACTTTTTAATTACGTTTAAAAGTTGTCAATTCTGCAGCCTTACATTTATACACCATCATTGTCTTTGAAACTTGTGGTCATATTCAAATAATAATAATAAGAATAATAATAATAAAAAAGGATGCTCTTTTAAACTGTCTCCAACACAAAGAACAATTAATAAACCAACTTATAAACCCTAACTCCTTAAATTAGTAGAAATAGTCTTAATTAGACTATTATTACTGTTTCTTGTAATTAAGTTTTTTCCAAACTTTGACCTGTGCAGTGAAAGCATGAACCATAAACAGGATCAAGTGCTATATCAATGACAAACGCACCTCAGCACAGGTGGGGTGAATGCCGATGGTGTTGTCCAGCTGATCTTTGGTTATTCCACACTTCATAGCAGCTCCGAATCCCTGCGTGACCTCGCCAGCATTAGGACCCAGATAGTGGAAGCCAATCACACGCAGCTGCACACAGACGGAAACAAATCCAATTCATTCATGCAACATATCTTAATGTGAATCAGTCGCTTAATGCAAATTAAAGCGCGGTTCATAGTGAAATTGGCTAATTGCATCCCTTCTTAATATCTGTACTGCACTGCAAAATTTCAATGACTAAAAATGATTTCTAAGAATTAAGTTCACAATAGAGCATTCTGGATTGTTGGTTCAAATGCTGTACATTATACTGTATAAGTGTAGTGTAGCGTATAATCCTGACTGTGAGAATCTGATCAAACTGAATACTCGCGAGTGTCTTACATTGTCCAGTTTATTGCAGATGATCTTGGCGTAGCACTTGTTATTGTCCCGTCCGGGAACGGTAAACTCCAGAGGCCAGAACAGACTGTGATAAACCTGCAGAGATGAAGACACAATCATTACCAGCACATCATTAAAAACACTCATTACCAGCACACATTATTAAAGGGGACAGCAGTTGTTATATCCACTATGTCATATTGCCTATAACACCCTCACATGCTTACCTTTTTACAATTTTTGGGGAGAGCAAAATTTAAACCTGTGGTTTCAACCACCATATGCATTTAGACCTGTCCAGTTCATCTAGAATGCATCTCTGAACATCTTCTCAATTAGCATTTGGATTTATATTGCTCTCAAATGCATTCTGGAGAGTATTTACACACGTGCATTTCGTTTTGTATAATAGGCCTTTCAGTAGATTGTATAAAAAAAAAAAAAACATTCAAAGATTAGATTGGTATACAGACACATTCTGTCTGGACCTACTTATAGTTACATTACTTGCATATTTCACTTTCATAAATATTATAATTATTGGCCCATTACTTAATCTATTTGTTTATCACTAACTCTAAATGTCAGTAAATAAAAACTGAAATATATATATATTAAAATTACAGTAATATTATTGACAAATGTTTATATAATTTATTTACAATACGGTTTGCACAGTAATATTTTCGGTCTTTCAGTAGATATATTATATAACAAACCATTTCAAGACCACAAAGCTACACCATTAGAAAATTGAAGTGACCAGGTGTAAATGTGCAAATATGGCCTTCAAAGCCAGAGTAAACCCACACACACCTCAAGGTTTTCCTGTCCGTACATCTGGATGGCCTTTTCCTCTGGGTGTCCACAGCTGCCGTATTCCATAGGAGTGAAGACAGTGGTGGGGACGTTCACATAATCACACTGGACAGCACAAGAAAGAGAAAACATCATCTACTGCTTATAACCAGGCCCATACGAAAACTGCACGTGAATATTATACATTTAACCATTATATTGTTTATATTATACATTTAGAATACAGTTTGTAAAGTTAAAATTTCTGTCTCAGTAGATATATTATTTAAAGAAACTTTTGTTTACTAAAAACAAGTGAATCTAAGTGGATTTGCATTGTAAACCAAGTTTCTTTTTTTATTTCATATTTTAAGTTTAGTTACTATACTCCCTAAGACATTCTGCATAAATCCACAGATTTTTTTTTTTTACAATATTCTGCACAGAAATATGGAAATGTTTATGATTTATTTACAATACAGTAAAGTAATGCTTTCTATGTTTCAGTATATAGAATAAAAAGCTTGCTGTTTACCAAACAAGAGCATCTAATTGGAGATGCATCATTTAAAAAATAAATAAATAAAAATAATAACATTTAAAAATAAAAGTAATAACTAAAATAATAACAGATAAATAAACAAATCATTTAAAATAAATAAATAAATAAAACAACTAAAATATTAAAACAACAAATAAATAACAAAAAAATTAATAAAAACTAAATTATAAAAATAAATAATTAATAAAGTAAATAATTAATAAAAAAAAAATTAATTAACTAAAATAAAAGTAAAAATAAATAAATGATAAACTAATTAACTAAAATAATAAAAAAATTATTAAATAACTAAAATAATAAAAAAAACTTTAAAAAATAAAATAAAAGTAAAATAAATAATAAATTAATTAATTAAATACTGCCTAAAACATTCCACATTAATCCCATTGCTGTGCACACACTCTGCCCGGCTCTGCTTAGTCAACATCAACTGTGTTCAGAACGTCTCCTCACCTTCATGGTTGCTCCTGCGTACAGTCTGCGGGCCAGCAGTTTACCAGCCTGTATGGCCACCGGCGTGAGCTCCCACTTTCCCTCCAGAATGTCTCCAATGGCATAGATGTGAGGAACGTTGGTTTGCTCCTCATCATTCACTGGAACCTTCCCGTTCCTGCACAGAGAAACAGAAGATTATGAATAACTTTGTAAAGCAGACACAGACTTTTGGACTGAAGACTTAAAACAGAGGCATGCAAAAGTGTGTTAAGTCAGTGTGTGGAAACCTATAAAGAGAAGAAAACGAATGCATTTAATTAATTAATTAATTTTTTCCCCCCTTTGCCTTAGTCTCTATTTCAGAGGTCGCCACAGTGGAATGAACTGGCAACTATTCCAGCATATGTTTTATGCAGCGGATGCTCTTAAAGCCACAACCCAGTACTGAGAATAAATGCATTTAACTAATACATAAATAATCTATAATAAAATTATGATATTCATGTAAATATGAACACCAGAATACCACAAACTAACTAACTTTCACACTAATAACAATAATAAGCAAAATAATAAGCAGCAGCTGAGTGTGAACGGTTGACATTAAATGTACTGCAATTCAAGATTTAAACAATGTGAAATATGATCATTAAAACTCACTCACTCATTTCATAATGCTTGATCTGAGTCTGTTTCTATCTATATTCATGTCTCCTATTATTATTTAATAACTAAAAATCAGTGCGTCTCAAAATCACAAATATAACAAAGACAATTCGCTGCTGCATTTGTGACCAGAAAGCAATAAAAATAAAACACTTAAAATGTAACAGCCACATTACACTAGCAAACTTCTGCAATTTAAGACTAGACTCACAGCTTAAGAACTACTGCAATAAATGCACAATAATCCTCTAGTGTATTTGGCAAGCCTCTGATGCTTTTCGAAACACGATGTACATCAGAACTGATTGAGCAAGTCAAGTCAGCATGAGCAATTCAATTTAAAGCACTTGAGTCATAAAGATCAGCGAGCTACTCATACAAGAGAGCAGTAAAAGAGCTGTGCATCATACTCGTGTGTGTGTGTGTGTGGGTCATATGACTGCTCAGAACAGATCTAAAAGCTCTGTGCTGCACTAATCCTTCAGGAGGAGTCATTGAGTGCATTAATACAACCCATCACACACTACTCAATGGAAATGCTTTTCTTAATTCATCCAGAAAGAGCACACTGCACTTTATTCTGGTCAATTCTTGGACATTTCCCAGAACTAAATAGTGCTGATTCACTGTGACACTGCCTCCACTACTCACTCTGGCCACGCCCACTCAGTGCTTCCCTGACAACAAGGACTTTGTTTAGAGTTTACGGGTTGGGCTGAGAGGACAAATGACCAACCATTCATAACAGCGGCACATACTTCTCATTGATTTTAACTCCCGCCTTGTCCAGACCGATCTTTCCTGTACAGGCGTCACGGCCCACTGCTATCAACACCTAAAATAAACACACACAAAAAACACATCATTAAAGGAATGTGACAGTGCCTATTGTTAAAGGAAATAACAAACATTCATCATTAGCAGCAGACCAGCCTCACACTCTTAAATAACTGTACAGAGATCAGCTCAATGTTCACACTGATGCATTAACAAAAACACTTGACATTAGTGCTGGAAGTGCAGTTTTTTTCCCAATGGCTCATGTTTCCCGGTGACTTCCAAGCAGGCTGTTTGACTACTGAGAAACCACATCAACTTTGGACACGACGCTGTACTTTCACAATAAATAGACTGTACTTTTTAGCTTCAATGGTCTCACTTCACAATAAAGTTATGCTAACATGAACTAATAATGAACAATACTTATGAAGCATTTATTACTCAGAGTTTAACATCTATTAATGCATTATTAAAATCCAAATTTGTGCTTGGTAATATCAGCGAATGCACTGCAAGTTAACATGAACGATTAATGAATATTGTATTTTCATTAACTAATAGGGATGCACAGATACCATTTTTTTTTTGGAAATGATCCAATTCTGATGCCAAATATTCGGAGTATTGACTGACACAGATTCGATCTCAATATTGTGTGTTTTTAAAAACATTAATACAGTTTCTATAGTTCTGGTGATAACCTCAAATAATATGTCTTCTTTAGTAAAGATAGCACTACTTTACATGACAGATGGCACAATCTAACTAAAAACATGACGCTTGCTATATAGGCCACCGTATTTAAGCACTCGTTTTGACATTGATATGATCTGTTGTGGTCCAGCTTATGTCTCCTTTATTAATATTAAGATTTGTCTTTGAAATCTGTAATAGGCTATCACCATTGACAATAATCGTTGGTGAAATAACCAGCATTTTAGCAAGCCTGATATTTTCCTGCAGGTTTGAGGCAGGCTCAACTAAACCGTCAGAGGTCAGCTATACTTAAGCATTCACTTGCCTAAACTCGCCGTGAGAGAGATGGAGAAACTAAAAGCATGTCTGAATAATTATCTTTTTGGAACGAATTTCATCTGGTATAATCTGTTGACTATTTTAATGAATTTTTGTCGGTCAGTCATCTACAAAATAAACAAGAATATTTGAGGGGAAGTTCAAAATAAGGTCCGCTTATCAGCGCACAAACTGGTCTGTTAAATAAATGATATAAATAAATAATAATATTTATTAAAAAAAAAAAAAATGATATAAATAAAATTAATTTGAAATATTCAGTTTCAGAGTAGCCTGTATTAGGATCATTTTTTGTTAATGACATTCCATATTGCACCCGTCAGTTTCACTTTTATTAATTTAATCAACTACTTTGACCACAATGAGCCAGGCTTTGCTTACTATTTGCAGCACTGAAAGTATTCCCCTCGGAAGAATAAACTCAGTCGGAAGGATGAGAATGGAAACCTGTGAGAATTTTATGGAGAGGTGCAAGGTAGGCCTATTTTGTGTGTGAAGCAGGTATTAACCCTCTCTATTCCAGTTTTGCGAATATGATCTGCTGATCTAACAGACACAGCGCAACATGATTTAGAAAAAGCAATGAACTCCTCGCTGCAGGTCAAAATGAAGCCATTTAATGTAAAACTAAATGCTTTTCTCCACTGATTATTTAAACAGGAACAAATAGTCTTGGAGAGTTTTTCCTGTTGTCATGAACGCGATCAGTGCATCCCTAGTAACTAACATGAACGAATACAGTAATAAATGTATTGTTTATTATTTGTTCATGTTAGTAAATACATTGATACAACCGCTTAGTGAAGATTTACCCCTTCAACACATTAAAGTAAATGTACATGTCTGAATGTAATGGCATCTAAAAAAAAAAACTACATGTGTTAAATGTTTATGGACATTATATATATATATATAAAAAAACACAAAATGTATACTTCATTTAGGTCCTTTCTCTAAATTGATTTATCAACTTGTAATACTTTAAGACTCCACTTTTAACCTTAAGATGTTCTGTAAATAAAGGTATCTGAAGTAAATTTTTATTGTTAATTTTTATTATATATATATATATATTTTTATATATATATATATATATATATATATATATATATATATATATATATATATATATATATATAAAAAAAAAATATATATATATATATATATATATAAAAATATAAAAATATATATAAAAAAATTAATATATATTAAAAAAAAAAAAAAAAAAAAAAAAAAATATATATATATATATATATATATATATATATATATATATATATATATATATATATATATATATATAAATAAATAAAATAAGAGACAAGTTATGTTTCCATCGATAAATGCAAACGAACTGTGTGCAAAGCTGGATTATCGCATAAAAGACATGCGAATAAAGCAGCGTTTCCATCTAACAAGTCAAAGCGAACAAAATCGCCACTTCTTGATTAACTGGCACCAAATATCAACAGTAAGAAATCTCTTATGACACAATCACATGACCTTTTTTAATGCGCATGCTGAAATTTGTGTGGTAAAAGTGTTTCCATCGTAGTTTATGCACATCTTTTCTTATCAAATAAAACGTTTCTCCTACTCAATTATGCGCATACGCTTATGCGGATTTTAAAAATGTATGCGCATCATGGCGTTTCCATCAACCGTTTTTTTATGCGCATATGCAAAATGCACATAAAAATAGGTGGATAGAAACATAGCTACAGACAACTATACTGAACTTTGTTGCATAGATATTCAAAATTATAATTTATACCTAAATATAAGTAACCATTTTCAAATATTTGCATTTATGTGTGTATTTATATTGTACTTGCACGTGTCAAAACAAACATGTTATGGATGGTTTTATGTTGCGTCTCTTTGGCATCACACTTACAGTGTTGTATTCTCCTTCGAAGACTTCCTCACTCTCTGTTGACTTAGCAGTCACTTTAATTCGGCCAGGAGTTCCAGCTTCCAGCTGCTCGATCTGTGGAAAAATACACCCTGAAATCACTGATGCTTTATCAACTGCATGTGTAAAGAGGCCATGATTATAATACTCTTCCTCAGGAGCATTTCATAACCACAGCAGCGACAGATAAGACATCATTTCAGATTTCAGTAATGTTTAACAGCACACACACACACACACGAACCAACCTTAGTGGGAACAAACTTCCTGAGGAATTTGACCCCGTGTGTCTCCATGTATTCTCCTGCACGGTCAGCCATGTCCTGATCAAAGCCTCGCAGCAGAATAGAGCGAACCATGATGGTCACATCCAGCCCCAAACCAGCCAGAAAGCCACCACACTCCAGAGCCACATAAGAGGCTCCCACCACAAGAGTCTTCCCAGGACAGTAGGGCAAAGAGAACAGATCATCACTGTAGGGAAAACCAACAGAAACACAGCAGAGATGGATTATGCATTCCTCAAATGTAGCAAACATTCTGAAGCAGTTAAAGAGACAGTTCACAATTAAAATAGTCATTATTTACTTGCATAATAAGGACAACGAATACTAAGGAAGTCAACGATTACAAGCTTTATTAAAAAGCCTTCTTTAGGTGTTCAAGAGAAGAAACTTAAAGGTTTGGAAACACTTGAGGTTAAGTAAATAAGTACATGTGTGAAAGTCTTTTTAAATATCAAAAGAGCTGGCAAAGAAAAACAACTATAATCCCTATATAATAGATAATACCAATACAGGGCTCGAAATTATATGCGCCCGAAATTTAAGCTATGCAACCTCATAATATATATTGGGAGCATTCGTGCGACTGCATATAATGGTTGTAGTGCGACCTGTTTTGGTTTTTTTCTAAAAACGTGGTAAAACCGCTATATTGGTTCATATTAGCTGTCAATCACTCAAGACTTTCCGCTGTCAGATGAGGGAGGGAGCTTTTGTGACCGCGGGGAATGCAAACGGCTAAAGAGTGAAAAGTACACTGACTCTCGATGCGCTGCATGCACCGTGTTCAGCCAAAACAATCTCACGGCAATTCGTAACTTTTTCATACGTTTCCTCGTGAGATCAGGCTGCAACAGCGCAAATGTCCACTAAAACACCATCACCAAAGAAGCTCGCCTTAACTGAGTTTAAACTGATGCGGGTTATAACAGAGAACAGTATTGCGCCGGTGGTCATCGGGAGAATCCTGCTCTGCCCCCCTCATATATTGGGCCGGCTGACTCGCATGCTTTTCCGCAAACACAGAAAGATGTAATTCAGCGCGTAACGAGGCTGAGCATTAAAACCACACAAACCGAAACCAAAACTTTTATAAGTGAGACTTTTCTTCCTTACCTGTCCGTTCTTTCTTGAGGTGTAGATTATTCTTCTATTTAATTACTGATGACTGCTTTGCAGCTTTCAGCATTGAATTGAATGATTTATTATATTATTTCGTTTGTTTTGTAGCAGAACTATTATTTATTAAATTGACGTGCATATAAAAACAGCAGAACAAAATAAATATTTCTTACTACAATGCTTCATTTGTGTTTGATGCAAACCATCAATTTATTTTTCATAAAGCAACAGCAGGACATTATATAGCAGATTACTTACATTAAAGCACATTCAAGGCAGCATGATGATGAGAAATATAATTCATTATGAGTATTATTGTCATCATCGTCATCATGAATATTTTATAATTATTCAACATTCATTTTGGAATTGTTGCACAAATATTAAGTCATCACAGCATTAGTTAGAGAGTTGTTTCTGGGTTTTGTTAGTCCCAATTGATGTTGTTTTCAAATACAATAAATCCCTTAATATACAACTTGTCAAATATATCATTCATCTTTGGAGGGTGCTCTTAAATTTTTCAGGTTGGGAGCACCGGTGCTACCAAGTAAGAAAGTTAATTTCGAGCCCTGCAATACCAATAGTAACCAATTATTATGAAAGCACAATAACATTTTCCAAGCACTTTATCAACAAACTGAGCACTTCCCCAATCTTGAAAACACAAAGTTAAAGCTGAAGCATCTCCAGCACCTGTACGAACCCTGATCAGGGGAAGCTTTCGTTCCCTTGGCGAGTGAGAATGAATCAGCTTTAATCAATAAATCCTGTAAATAAATCAGCACAGCTGCAGTAATGACCCCCTGAGGTCCAGCTGCATTTATCCGGCTCTCCAGAGGAGGTTTACCGCGGTGAGCTCAGTTTCAGCTCACCTGGTGATGCAGAACTCTTTGTCTCCCGGGATGCCCAGGTAACGAGGCCTTTCTCCAGTCGCCAGGACAAACTGAGCCGCGGTGTAGAACGTCTCTTTGCCACGCTTGTTTGTGGCCTGTTGAGAAGAGCAAATTAATAATAAGTAACAGCAGCTTTAAGCATATTGTGACTGGAGATGCATGTAATTATGACTGATTTCAAATGTTGTTTAAAATGGAAGTTGCGTCGAAAAGCTTAAAACATAAAAAAAAAATAAAAAAATAAAAAAATCTTTGTGGTGTATACAAAAGCCAACACTTAAAACACGGTCAAATCCCTCAATGAATTCCACTAAAACTAGGACATGAATTTACAGCAAGTTTGTCTCACACTATAATAATTTCAGGCGGTATAATAATAATAGATTTTAAAAACCTGCACTCAACATCAGATAATGCATAGCAGTTTCTAGAATTTAAAACAGCAATGCAGAACAATAGAAAGATCTGTCAATAGAAAATCTTTATGCAAATTAGCCAACATTAAACAGTTACAAACTATAGGGAACGTTTAAAGACATTGAATTAAATGACTTTTAGAAATACTTTATGGGCTCTGTAGAACCATTTAAAAACACTTATTTGATATTTTATAACACATATATGATATTTTTATACAAGCTTTTAATTACTAATGGTTGGCTGTTAGTAAGTTTATGTGGCATTTGTACAGGTGATATTTAATCCGTTTTATCTGTTGTTGTTGATTTTTTTTTTTTACTATACATCACTTTGTGAATGCTTGTCTGTAATTATATTTCTTATGTAGGTTATATCATCTATAGCGCAACATTTTTAGTGGAGTGAAATAGGTGTGAACAGGCTATTAACAATTACTAATGTTACGTTATTAGTGGACTAGACCTGCAAATCCGTAAATGTGACCGATTTAAACCAAATTCCATTTATAGCATCAATTATTATTTAAAAAATTAAAAACAGCACCCATAAAAACCAAGTATCTGCATCTTTTGCATGTTCATGAACTGCTGAAAAACGGAAATACTTAGTCTTTACATTCAAGCCATCCCTAAAATAAACTAATAATTTTAGTCTTAAAAAACAAAAAAGGTAGAAAAAACCCATCTAACTGCCTTTGCATTCACGCTGTATATGGACCTGTAATGAATCTCTCTCATCCAATTTAGCTTTAAATCATAAACTCATTGTCATTCAGAAAGCCTCTTATGAATATATTATAACATATGAATATATTAGATTATATAATATCCAGTATAACTGGTTTGCTGGGTCAGAGCACACTTGCCTTGATCTTGTGCGGCTCCACAAACTCAGCATAAGCGTTGACATAGTTGACGTTTTTGTCCCTTAGGGAAACCCTGTAGCCCCAGTTCAGTGACCCAATGTAGTTATTCACTGCAGTCTTCATTGTTTCCCAGTTGTGTGTCACTTTAATAAAGAGCAATATTTTATGAGAACATATTTTTGAACTTGAGGAATCTACATGAGCAAGAAGAAAAAGTTATGCGTTACATGTTATGTGTGCTACATGTTATGGATGAGGACTCCAAAACAAATCTAGCTTTGACACAAATAAAGTAACCTAAATATGAACTCCTATAAGAGTCTTTAGCAACATTAAGCAATGCAAGATTACACTCAAAAAATATATAAAACTCTGACAGGGAAAGAGGAAATCAATCTGCAACAGTGATGTCTCCATAGCAGAAATCTCACAATTGCATCATAACATAAACAACCGCTTACTGCTGTAAACTCATAGCAGTTCAATCTGACACGCACTTCTTCAAGCCATTTCTATCTGCAGTGCATTCAATCATGTGATGCAATTCTTGTCTGGCTCACAGAGTTTAACAAACAACAGATCTCCTTCACACATGTACCACCATGTACCATCAGCAACTTCATAGCAGTGTAGAATCTATGGCTCACCCTGTTCAGCGAACTCCCATCCAAACTTGCGAGCGTCCTCCATGGCTGTGCCCAGCAGTGCTGTTTGGTGCATCAGTTTCTTAGGAATACAGCCCACATTCACACATGTGCCGCCCAGACCTGGAGGAGACCACATATTGAGACCTTTCTACAAGTACATATAGGCCCGTCACGATATCTATTATTTGTTGTATGGTATATTGCACCAAATATATTGTAATAAACGATGTTATTGTCATTTTAAAGACCATTTATGGAACTGATTATATAATGCCAGAATGATAAATGAAAGGTTCATATAATGTGTTCTTGCATTAAGTATAATCACTTTAACAATTTAATAATGAAGCATTGGAATCAGAATGTGAAAACGTACATCTAAAGAAATAATAATAATAGTTAATAAAAAAGGTCCCAAGTAAAAAGTAACAGAGGCTGCGATATCTTTTACCAGATCTACTTTCAGTTGTCAGAGACCCACATGAAAAAACACTAGTAAATTATAGTAAATACAAGTGTTTTTTTTTTAACCATACTGACACGGACACCTCCAAGATAGAGAGATAAAGATGTTGCGCAATCTGTTTAAAGTGTTGCTAGAATTGCTTTTTTTTTGTAATGTACGGGCGATTTTTACATTGCATCACCAAAAATTGAGGTCATGTCCATGTACTGTAGGATAAGTCCATATATTGATTAGTGCAACAGGCTTAAGTACATACTTAAATTGCATAATTCCTTATTGTAGAATACTCACCCCAGGCTGTGCCCTGTGGTGTTGGAACAACATAATCCAGAACCATCACCTTTTTACCCAAGGTTGCTGCTTCCTGTTTGGGCATGAAAGGGATGTTACAAAAATAAAACTAAATGAAATAAAAAAACACCACTTGAGCACAAAACCTTAGAGGTACCAAAGTTTGGCTTGAATTTTTATATTAAAAAAAAATCAGCAACAATTTTACATGATGGCAAGATAATGGTGGCAACATAAAATATACAGAGCAGGGGTTTCATTTATAACCTCATCGTCACGCAAAAACTGTGATCCATAAAAAAACTTGATGGGGCAATAAGGGCAGCTGTAAGTTAACTCGAAGTAAACGTACTTAAATATTGACTTGATGGTTATGGTTTATATGATGATTTGAAGTGGTTCAAATAATAAATTAATTAAATTTTAATTCTAGAGGTGACGCAGTGGCGCAATAAGTAGTGCTGTTGCCTCACAGCAAGAAGGTCGCTGGGTCGAGCCTTGTTCTCCCTGCATTCGCGTGGGTTCCCTCCGGGTGCTCTGGTTTCCCCCAGAGTCCAAAGACATGATGACAGGTGAATTGGGAAAGCTAAATTGTCCGTAGTGTATGAGTGTGAATGAGTGTGTGTGGATGTTTCCCAGAGATGGGTTGCGGCTAGAAGGTGATCCAAAGTGTAAAAACGTGCTGGATAAGTTGGCTGTGGGGACCCCGGATTAATAAACGGAATAAGCCGAAAAGAAAATGAATGAATGACTTAATTCTACTGTATGTTAATATTTTAAAAGGTTTCAATGCACATTTTATAAATCAGATACCCAGGAACTTTAATATCAAATGAGCATCATGTAAAATAGTGCAACATCAGATAATTAAATTTCAGTGAACCATATAAAATACATAGAAAATAAATTACATAGAAAATAATTTTTTGGTTACTGAGTAATTAGCAATAAATAACACTTTAAAATAGGAGTTTCCATGTGATTTTCTAAACTAGTAGCGTTTTGAAATTAATGAATGCATAATAAACGTGATAACTGTGAAAACATGTTTATTCCTCAGACTATAATTGTACAACCAAACTCAATCATTGCATCCCTAGTCCTAACAATATTATCTTCTCAAATATTGTTAAAATTGGGTATAAATTAGCCTTAAAATCATGTAACATGAGCTCATCTTCTCAAATATTGGTAAAATTTGGTATGAATCAGCCATAAAATCATGTAACATGAGCTTATCTTCACAAATATTGGTAAAATTGGGTATAAATTACCCTTAAAATCATGTAACATGAGCTCATCTTCTCAAATATTGGTACAATTTGGTATGAATCAGCCATAAAATCATGTAACATGAGCTTATCTTCTTAAATATTTGTAAAATGTGGTATAAATTAGCTTTAAAATCATGTAACATGAACTTATCTTCTCAAATATTGGTCAAATTGGGTATAAATAAGCCTTAAAATAGTGTAACATGGGCTTATCTCCTCAAATATTGTTAAAATTGGGTATAAATTAGCCTAAAAATCATGTAACATGAGCTTATCTTCTCAAATATTGGTCAAAATTGGGTATAAATTACCCTTAAAATCATGTAACATGAGCTTCTCGTAAAAACAACTTACTTTGACAACAAAAATACTTGAGACAGCAAGTGAAACAGCCATTTGAAATAGCCATTTCGCCAAGTTCTTGCTTGTATACAAATCCTACATACACATACATTAAAGCTGTGACATGAACATCAAACAGGGCAAATCCATGTAACCCGAGCCCCAGTTTGTGATTGAGAATGTGGAATGTCCCGAATGACCTGAATTAACCCAACACACACACATGCAGTATTTAAGCAGCTTCATAAGTGAAGGATCTTTTAACCTCTTTGAAACCGAACTCGCCTTTGAACAGGCCAGACCACCTGATCCACCGCCGATGACGATGAGGTCATAATCGTACACTTCACTCCCTTCGCCCAACAGCTTCTGCAGGACGCCATCTTTGTGTGCCTGTTACCACAACAACAAACCAATCATCAGCAGCATAAAAAGCATGCTGATAAGAGCCATCATGAAGAGGTGCTTGTGCATTATTCAGCTCTATTACTGAAGGTCTTTCCCACAGAGCTGCTTTACACGCCATTGTCAAAGGCTTTTATAGACAGCTGACAGATCTACAGACACATGCATTACTGATAGAAACGTCTGATCAGTGTCTGTTTTTAATAAGCAGCTCTCTGATCAGCTAACTAACACGTTCAGCAAGTAAACTGGCCACGTTTTAGCACACAATGAAGAGCTAAAAAGGCTCCACTATCTGGTAAAAAAATAGCGTAGGTGAATTCTGGTTAATATATTTCATTTTATGCATACTAGATGAGTCTGAAGTAACAGATTAAGTAAACTAGAGTCCTGAAAGCATATTGGAAAAATTTATAACCATCAATACATGTACCCCTACTATAATATAAAAGGTTAGGATTAAAGTATGGGGTTACTGCATGTAAATATGCATGATTCTCAATTCAAACATGTAACGTCTCAGACAATGAGACATGTAACACTAAAATAAACGGTTACAGAAATGCAGCTAGATTACTTTATACTGCTGCTTATGATTACTTGCATTACTATGGCAATTCCCAGTGCTGACAATACCAGTATGTGCAGGAAATTTACTCAAAGATAAACCCTTAAATGAATAAAAACATTAAAATAATAATAAAACAAGAAAAAATAATAGGGAAATAATAAGAAATTGCATTACATTAATAATAGCAACAGAACAATCTAACATTAGACATTAGGATTTCATTGGAATTAGTGTAAAAACCACACCCTTAAAAATCTAGACACACTCTTATGCTTAAGAAACTGCTGAGTGTGAAACTGCCCTTTATAGAACAGTCTCAACGTGAATAAAGGGCAATTTTGTTCATTAAATGGGATAAGATACCTACTTTTCGGCCTGCATAAATGTTGGAATAAGTTAAGATTAAGTTAATTGTCTATAATAATAATGAACTTTACACTTCTTCAGCAACTAAAAGGGCGTGTAGGTGAAACTGAACGTTCAGTACTAGCTCAGTCACTCATGACCATCAGCTCCTCTAGAAGTCAAGCAAGAACTGCTTTGTGAAATGGGAAAATAACACTTCATACTAAATACAACACTAAATACATTAGAAAAACCTTTTGGCATGATATTATCATTATAAAAATTATGCTGTATAATTACCTGTAAGTCTTCATAACGGATGCGAGTTTTAGTTTTAGAATTAAATGTAAAGGAAATTATATATATATATATATATATATATATATATATATATATATATATATATATATATATATTTATAAAATGCTTATAAAAGCAGATTAAAAGAAGGCACAACAAATGTATAATATATATATATATATATATATATATTTTTTTTTTTTATATATGTATATTTGTTAATAAATAAAGGTTTAAATTAGCATTTTAAACCTTTATTTATTAACAAATATACATTAAAAAAAAAATATATATATATATATATATATATATATATATGTATATATATATATATATATATATATATATATATATATATATATATATATATATATATATATATATATATATATATATATATATATATTTTTTTTTTATATGTATATTTGTTAATAAATAAAGGTTTAAAATGCTAATTTAAACCTTTATTTATTAACAAATATACATATAAAAAAAAAAAAAAATATATATATATATATATATATATATATATATATATATATATATATATATATATATATATATATATATATTTTTTTTTTTTTTTTTTTTTATATGTATATTTGTTAATAAATAAAGGTTTAAATGAGCATTTTAAACAAACATTTTAGTGAAAATGTCAGACAGATAGGCCCTCAAAAATTGATCGGAAAAAGATCTGGGCCCCGAAGTAAAAAGGTTTGAGAACCCCTGTACTATGAAATCCCTAGACAAACAAGTATTACTGAATCACAAATGTAGAAATCAGAAAGAAAACCCCAAACCTTCATGGTGTTGTCACAGCCTCCGATGTGTTTCTTGTTGATGAAGACATTAGGAACGGTTTTCTGGCCGGTCATCTCATGCAACAAGTCCTGGTAGTTTGTCCCATCCTCTAAAACACATCAGAGATGATAGCAGACTTATATCAGTACCGATATTTATATAATAAAAATAAATAAATGAACAAAAAAACAATATATTGTAGTAATGAACATGCATGATATAGTTACTGTAGACCAGGGGTCACTAATCCTGCTCCTGGAGGGCCGGTGTCCCTGCAGGGTTTAGTACACATTGCCTCAACACACCTGCCTGGATGTTTCAAGTATACCTAGTAAGACCTTGATTAGCTTTTTCAGGTGTGTTTGATTAGGGTTGGAGCTAAAATCTGCTGGACACCGGCCCTCCAGGAACAAGTTTGGTGACCCCTGCTGTAGACGCTTCAAAATACAATGAACAATTATTTATTATTTTAACTTTGAGTTTTAAGAATATTCACAAAAACCACAAATGATTGAAGACCGTGTTTATTTTCAAACATTAACATTGCTTATGACCTGAGAAAATGTGCTAAATATGTATAAGCCATCAACACTATATACAGTAAGATTTAATCTGTTGAGATTAGTTAAACTAAACTCGCAATGAAAACTACAAAAGCATTAATTAATCTTAGGTGACGTTCATTTAAGTTAATGCTTCACTCAAAGTAGTGAAAATTTTTTTATTAAATGGAGATAACAACTAATAAATGAGTTGTATTTTTTAAACTAACAACAACACAGTAAGAAATGTGATTATTACTCACTGTTGGTTTTAATGAAATAAATACGGTTTACTAATAAAGGGATCGTAAAGTGTTACATATATTCTTTTGCAATTAAATTATTATATATCTAAACATTTATTTACATTGATTATTATATTTATCCCTATTTTGCAGCTTAAGACTAATCATGATAACCCCATATATTAAGATAAAAGCTTCAACAATTAAATCACAAAAATAAAATCTGAGACTGTCATAAGCCTGATCATGCATCTCAGCACTCACTGTCCACATCTCCACCACACAGGCAGCTCTCTGAGATACACATCTAATCTTATTCAGATCTGGCTCTGCAGGGCTGCTTCTGAAACTAATGTTTAGCTCCAGGCACACAGGAGATAAAAAAAAAAAAAAAAACCTAATGGAAGTTAATCAGGTCTGAAGCCATTTGCCAGAGAACCCATTATCAGGGTCGTGCTCCTAACATGAGAAGAGCAGCTGTGCATGTACATCGAGATAAGAGAAGACTGATACTGGAGACACAGCGGAGAGAGTGAAGGAAAGCTTATAGAGGAAGCCCATTTTCAGACATTAGAAACACTGGAGTGACTCAGCAGTTCACTGGGAACGCTTAAACATTAACTTCAGACTTTCAGCGCAATGTTCACAGACCACATGAATGAATATTTCAGTTCATCTGTCAATGAGGTGGTAGGAGTTCAATACCCTGAACATTAGAATAAGAACAACTGCTGAAGTAAAAACATACGAGCTCAATAATCTTGCATATCAGAAGGATCTTAGTCAAAAAAATGCAATTGCAAGATCAGCAAAACAAAAAAGCCCTTCTTTACACAACATGTAATCAATAGATGGTAAAGTGTAATCTCAGAACTGGTCTCTGTAATATGAAGCCATTATAAACAAAATAGTCAAATAATGATCTCTCCAGGTTTCTAAATTAGTCGACTTAAAAACATTTACAAGCAGGATTTACACCCTGTATTTATTTATTTCATTTTGAGAATGTTCTCATTTCACGAACAAATCAAAATGCCATAACTTTCAGAGTTAAAAACAACAACTTTTGTCTAAATCTGTTTGAAACTTATCTTTACAAACCACATACAGATGTGGACAAAACGGTCCAAGGTGCCCTTTGGCCAGGCCAGTTTCATTAGTTTGTTTTTTTTTAATGCTTCTGTTCAACAACCATTCGAAAGCATATCTAAATTTCATGAATTGTTTCCAGTCATTTTTGATTAATCAATTTTTTTTAGCTTTAAGTTATTATATGGACCACTGTAGTTTTTCCTTTCTTCAATGAAAGGGGACAAACCATTTTGTCCACATAAGTATCGTATTATGCATATCAAACTCTAATCTAAACTCAAAATGTTGGGCGAAAACTACATTTTTTTTTTTAACTGGGACTGGGGTGACAATGAGTTTAATATATACATTTAAAAAAAACTTAATTCACTAATGTTGACCCTTGACCATCAATATATAAATTCACTAATGTTTATCCTGGACCATCAATATATAAATTCACTAATGTTGATCCTGGACCATCAATATATAAATTCACTAATGTTGATCCTGGACCATCAATATATAAATTCACTAATGTTGATCCTGGACCATCAATATATAAATTCACTAATGTTGATCCTGGACCATCAATATATAAATTCACTAATGTTGATCCTGGACCATCAATATATAAATTCACTAATGTTGATCCTGGACCATCAATATATAATTTCACTAATGTTGATCCTGGACCATCAATATATAAATTCACTAATGTTGATCCTGGACCATCAATATATAAATTTACTAATGTTGATCCTGGACCATCAATATATAAATTCACTAATGTTGATCCTGGACCATCAATATATAAATTTACTAATGTTGATCCTGGACCATCAATATATAAATTTACTAATGTTGATCCTGGACCATCAATATATAATTTCACTAATGTTGATCCTGGACCATCACTAATGTTGATCCTGGACCATCAATATATAAATTCACTAATGTTGATCCTGGACCATCAATATATAAATTCACTACTGTTGATCCTGGACCATCACTAATGTTGATCCTGGACTATCAATATATAAATTCACTAATGTTGTTCCTGGACCATCAATATATACATTCACTAATGTAGATCCTGGACCATCAATATATAAATTCACTAATGTTGATCCTGGACCATCACTAATGTTGATCCTGGACCATCAATATATAATTTCACTAATGTTGATCCTGGACCATCACTAATGTTGATCCTGGACCATCAATATATAAATTCACTAATGTTGATCCTGGACCATCAATATATAAATTCACTAATGTTGATCCTGGACCATCACTAATGTTGATCCTGGACCATCAATATATAATTTCACTAATGTTGATCCTGGACCATCACTAATGTTGATCCTGGACCATCAATATATAAATTCACTACTGTTGATCCTGGACCATCACTAATGTTGATCCTGGACTATCAATATATAAATTCACTAATGTTGATCCTGGACCATCAATATATACATTCACTAATGTAGATCCTGGACCATCAATATATAAATTAACTAATGTTGATCCTGGACCATCAATATATAAATTTACTAATGTTGATCCTGGACCATCAATATATAAATTCACTAATGTTGATCCTGGACCATCAATATATAAATTTACTAATGTTGATCCTGGACCATCAATATATAAATTTACTAATGTTGATCCTGGACCATCACTATATAATTTCACTAATGTTGATCCTGGACCATCACTAATGTTGATCCTGGACCATCAATATATAAATTCACTACTGTTGATCCTGGACCATCACTAATGTTGATCCTGGACTATCAATATATAAATTCACTAATGTTGTTCCTGGACCATCAATATATACATTCACTAATGTAGATCCTGGACCATCAATATATAAATTCACTAATGTTGATCCTGGACCATCAATATATAAATTCACTAATGTTGATCCTGGACCATCACTAATGTTGATCCTGGACCATCAATATATAATTTCACTAATGTTGATCCTGGACCATCACTAATGTTGATCCTGGACCATCAATATATAAATTCACTACTGTTGATCCTGGACCATCACTAATGTTGATCCTGGACTATCAATATATAAATTCACTAATGTTGATCCTGGACCATCAATATATACATTCACTAATGTAGATCCTGGACCATCAATATATAAATTAACTAATGTTGATCCTGGACCATCAATATATAAATTCACTAATGTTGATCCTGGACCATCAATATATAAATTCACTAATGTTGATCCTGGACCATCAATATATAAATTCACTACTGTTGATCCTGGACCATCACTAATGTTGATCCTGGACTATCAATATATAAATTCACTAATGTTGATCTTGGACCATCAATATATAAATTCACTAATGTTGATCCTGGACCATCAATATATAAATTCACTAATGTTGATCCTGGACCATCAATATATAAATTCACTAATGTTGATCCTGGACCATCAATATATAAATTCACTAATGTTGATCCTGGACCATCAATATATAAATTCACTAATGTTGATCCTGGACCATCAATATATAAATTCACTAATGTTGATCCTGGACCATCACTATATAATTTCACTAATGTTGATCCTGGACCATCACTAATGTTGATCCTGGACCATCAATATATAAATTCACTAATGTTGATCATGGACCATCAATATATAAATTCACTAATGTTGATCCTGGACCATCAAATATATAAATTCACTAATGTTGATCCTGGACCATCAATATATAAATTCACTAATGTTGATCCTGGACCATCAATATATAAATTCACTAATGTTGATCCTGGACCATCAATATATAAATTCACTAATGTTGATCCTGGACCATCAAATATATAAATTCACTAATGTTGATCCTGGACCATCAATATATAAATTCACTAATGTTGATCCTGGACCATCAATATATAAATTCACTAATGTTGATCCTGGACCATCAATATATAATTTCACTAATGTTGATCCTGGACCATCACTAATGTTGATCCTGGACCATCAATATATAAATTCACTAATGTTGATCCTGGACCATCAATATTTAAATTCACTAATGTTGATCCTGGACCATCAATATATAAATTCACTAATGTTGATCCTGGACCATCAAATATATAAATTCACTAATGTTGATCCTGGACCATCAAATATATAAATTCACTAATGTTGATCCTGGACCATCAATATATAAATTAACTAATGTTGATCCTGGACCATCAATATATAAATTCACTAATGTTGATCCTGGACCATCAATATTTAAATTCACTAATGTTGATCCTGGACCATCAATATATAAATTCACTAATGTTGATCCTGGACCATCAATATTTAAATTCACTAATGTTGATCCTGGACCATCACTATATAATTTCACTAATGTTGATCCTGGACCATCAATATATAAATTCACTAATGTTGATCCTGGACCATCAATATATAAATTCACTAATGTTGATCCTGGACCATCACTAAAGTTGATCCTGGACCATCAATATATAAATTCACTAATGTTGATCCTGGACCATCAATATATAAATTCACTAATGTTGATCCTGGACCATCAATATATAAATTCACTAATGTTGATCCTGGACCATCAATATATAAATTCACTAATGTTGATCCTGGACCATCAATATATAAATTCACTAATGTTGATCCTGGACCATCAATATATAAATTCACTAATGTTGATCCTGGACCATCAATATATAAATTCACTAATGTTGATCCTGGACCATCAATATATAAATTCACTAATGTTGATCCTGGACCATCAATATATAAATTCACTAATGTTGATCCTGGACCATCAATATATAAATTCACTAATGTTGATCCTGGACCATCAATATATAAATTCACTAATGTTGATCCTGGACCATCAATATATAAATTCACTAATGTTGATCCTGGACCATCAATATATAAATTCACTAATGTTGATCCTGGACCATCAATATATAAATTCACTAATGTTGATCCTGGACCATCAATATATAAATTCACTAATGTTGATCCTGGACCATCAATATATAATTTCACTAATGTTGATCCTGGACCATCACTAATGTTGATCCTGGACCATCAATATATAATTTCACTAATGTTGATCCTGGACCATCACTAATGTTGATCCTGGACCATCAATATATAAATTCACTAATGTTGATCCTGGACCATCAATATTTAAATTCACTAATGTTGATCCTGGACCATCACTAATGTTGATCCTGGACCATCAATATATAAATTCACTAATGCTGATCCTGAACCATCAATATATAAATTCACTAATTTTGATCCTGGACCATCAAATATATAAATTCACTAATGTTGATCCTGGACCATCAATATATAAATTCACTAATGTTGATCCTGGACCATCACTATATAATTTCACTAATGTTGATCCTGGACCATCAATATATAAATTTACTAATGTTGATCCTGGACCATCAATATATAAATTCACTAATGTTGATCCTGGACCATCACTATATAAATTCACTAATGTTGATCCTGGACCATCAATATATAAATTCACTAATGTTGATCCTGGACCATCACTATATAATTTCACTAATGTTGATCCTGGACCATCAATATATAAATTTACTAATGTTGATCCTGGACCATCAATATATAAATTCACTAATGTTGATCCTGGACCATCACTAATGTTGATCCTGGACCATCACTAAAGTTGATCCTGGACCATCAATATATAAATTCACTAATGTTGATCCTGGACCATCAATATTTAAATTCACTAATGTTGATCCTGGACCATCAATATATAAATTCACTAATGTTGATCCTGGACCATCAATATATAAATTCACTAATGTTGATCCTGGACCATCAATATATAAATTCACTAATGTTGATCCTGGACCATCAATATATAAATTCACTAATGTTGATCCTGGACCATCAATATATAAATTCACTAATGTTGATCCTGGACCATCAATATATAAATTCACTAATGTTGATCCAGGAACAGACACACACTGACATGTTGGATTGATATTTAGATGCAAATACAAACAGGCATTCATATTAAAATAATATCCCATTATTTCCACAGGTTGAAGAATTTAAACAATAGCTGACACTTCCTCCATGCATTACATTTCACTTCCAACAAAATTGTAAAAGAGCTTGGCTATATCTGATATGTGCTCTTACCCATCAGATCCAGCTCTATGGTGTTATACTTGACATTCAGCTCTTTAAAGAGATCCTTCACCTAAAAAAAACACATAAAAACAGTTCAGACATACATTTTTTAACATGAAAACATTTAGTTGCACTTTACATATAGTAATAATAACAAAGATTACTTCATGCTGTGTTAAGGACATTTATGTATAATTTGCATCGACTGAATTTCCCAAGAAATACAAATTTAAAAGTACCACTCCTGGTATTGCAATAAATGTTTGATGTCTTGAAAAAAAAATGGTGTTAACATTTACAATATTATGTCTTTTTTTTTTTTTTTTTTGCATTTTGCATTTTGTGATTGTTTTTTAGTTAGGGACTAAGAGTTTCAAATAAATAGAATGGTAATAATAATAAACTTATAGCTTTCTGATTAAAATACATTAATAATTTAAAGCAAGATGCAGCAAAATTAAATAAACTACAACAGAAAGAGCAACAGAAACCAATTGTTCAAAATAAAAAGTAACAAAAGTAAAAATATTATGAAAAAAACAAACAAAAAAAACAGAAGGTGTGGTAACAGTCCTCGCCTATAATTACTCCATCCTCTAATCATTCACAACCTGCTGGTTTAGTTTATTCTATACTTAAAGGGTCAGATCACACATCAGACATGATCTACAAAGCACAGCAGCTCAGTCGGCTTTCTGAACTTTGCTCTTATGAAGGGCATTTCCAAAAGCAATTTGGTACCCAAAGAGCATCTGATTATAAACCTCACACAGCACTTCCCTGCTTCAGTCTACAGATGGATGACAACATGATCATATCAGTATAATTGAAACACTTTTATCATAGCAGGCAGTATTGTATACTTAATAGTAAATGTTAATATCCGGCTGCTTTATTAACTGGCACATTAACACTAATTTAAAGAGATAGTACTCAATTACTGTGCAAGTTTACCCTTTTATGTTTTTCTTCTTTTAAAGATATACAGGCATACATAATTTTTTTAGAGTGTATTAACATGAAAAGCAGCTGTTGTTTTTGATCTAACAGCCACAAAACTACATGATGAAAGCTGCGAGTTTGGACCAGGTTAAATATATATGGGGGAAACCAGATATTACCTACCTAGTGAAACTAAAACATGTAGTATTAATGGGTACTTTTTACTTAAGTACATTTTTAAGGCTGTACTTCTTTACTTTTACTTGAAAAAAAAAGTATAATCAGTGCACTTTTACCAGTCATTTTAAACTGTAAAGAAAGTAAAGAATGTGTGTTCTTTCATTATCTCTGATGAATAAAAAAAATAAAATAAAAATCAAAGTTGTTTTTTTTTTCACATACATTCTTTAAAAATGCTCTAAGATTGAGGAGACAGGAAGAACTATTTTATAAACTTAAAAATTTAAAGCTATTTTTACACAATATACATTGTATAAGGTGTCACATAAACAAACGTGACTTGACATTACTTTTGCCATCTTTTAATATTAACCAGTGCCATTACTGGCCAGTAAATCTTGAAGAATATTTACTTGATTTTGTGGTTAGAGCTCTTCAGAAGTCAAACACGCATATGCCCATTGCATAAATGTACTGTTATCACCATTATTCTTAAGAAAAGCTTGACATTACAAATACTTCACAATTTACACTTTACATAATATACTGGTTACATATAACATTTATAAACTACTGGCTTTTATAACTAATTCACTTAAAACAAATAAAAGATACAAAGAAAATTGTACAAAGAATTAATTTACCAAACATTATTGATGATTGCTAAGAATAAAGCATAAACATACAATGTTAGAGACATTTTACAACTGATTTATCCACTAAATAATACTGTGTTTTACAAGACGACCTTAAAAGTGTTTTAAAGTCAGACAAAACACAGCAGAATGAAACGAATACGTTAATGAATAAGTAACCAACCCAAAACACAAATAAAACATGCACAAGCGAGTTAGATTTAAGATTTTTAAAAGACATTTTTAAGACCATTAGGACTGAAATTTTAGACTCAAGAATTTTTTAAATGGCCCAGATGGAAAAGATTTGTATTTGACCTATCAAAAATTTGTACTATAAATTCAATACATTTATAAATATAATTATACATTAATAAAAAATATTTTAGATTTTATTTCTATTATTAATATTTTAAATATTGTATAAAAACAAGCAGGCTCTAACATGTAACCACACACTTAAAAAAAAAAACAATAATAAACTAAATCTACATGGAGAACTTTTAAAGAAGCGCTATTTTAAGGAAAACAATTAAACTATTATGATAAATAGAGTTAGAAATTATTTTTAAATAAAAAGTTAAAAGTTTTAGATGGATTGTTGATGACTGTATGGGTTTTGCCCAGACTGGGTAACGTTAGCAATTTATAACAGGGAAATTAATATTAAAAAGATTTAAGACCTAAAACACAATATTTCAGTAAATTAAGACTTTTTAAGGCCTAAAATTTGGATTTTAAGATTTAAGACATTTTAACACCCTGCAGAAACCCTGGTTAATGAGACATCTTTCTCTCCTACTCCAAGGCTTCTTCAATAGCAGAACTGTCGAAGTTTGTTGTGAAGTGTGTGTGTTTCCTTGTGTGTGCGTACTCACCTTGACACAAAACGGACAGAAGCTTTTGCTAAACACCACAACTGCACTGGAATCGATCAGTTCTTTGATTTTCGATCGGATCTGCTCTCGACCCGCGTCATTCTCTATGGGCGGCATTATGATGATCAATACGCGTTCACGGATAAATATCCAGCGCTCTTCCGCTTCCTGAGTCGATAGTTATGATAAAGGCGAAAGTTAAACTTCACATAAACTCACGACGTGACATTCAGTGACATGATAAATAAGATTAAAAACTCTCCGCGCATTATTGCAACTTCATCTCGCGCCGCCGCCGAATGACGATCCGCCGCGCGCTTCTTACATAAGACCCATTGAGTCTGACCCGAGCGCGCCTGTCTGAAAATCAGCATATACACGTGTTATCTGCTAAAACGTAAGAACTCACTATTATACTACATTCATTGCGTTATTACTTGCGTGTTTTGTTAATGAAATAATCCTATTTTATTTTTTAATAAGTTAAGAAACGCGTGGGAGTATTTGTAGCGGCCTTGCTGTGTTTAACGCAGACACTCGCGCCATCTGCTGCTCAAAACGAACATGGATTTAATTTACAGCGGATTTACAGACAATTTATCAGTTATTAAATAATAGATTGATATACAATATACCACTTTCTTTATCTTGCATTTTTATGGCATTGTTTTTATATGAAAAGAAAATTTTGTAGACTTCTTGTACTATGTCTCATATCCACAAGATGGCGGCAACGCTTCATGGTTCTTCAGCATTTAGCCTGCAAGTTCTATCTATCTATCT
The DNA here is from genome assembly GCF_049306965.1 of Danio rerio. Lineage (NCBI taxonomy): Eukaryota > Metazoa > Chordata > Actinopteri > Cypriniformes > Danionidae > Danio > Danio rerio. The sequence continues at coordinate 1,915,130 of NC_133181.1, forward strand.
ATCTATCTATCTATCTATCTATCTATCTATCTATCTATCTATCTATCTATCTATCTATCTATCTATCTATCTATCTATCTATCTATCTATCTATCTATCTATCTATCTATCTATCGTCCATCCATCCATCCGTCTTTCTGTCTGTCTGTCTGTATTGTTCAATATTTATATTAGTGATAAAATATAAATGAACTCTACAACAGTGTTTCAGCACAATGAAAATAACACTGAGAGGCACTGAACAAAAAAGAGAAATAAATAAAGAAATAGTCCAAATAAATCAGCATGTTGTCATATTTGAATAAACCCAGACCAGCATTCTCTCCTGCTGTCCGTCCAGGAATCTTCTGCCTCGTTACCATGGCGACAGTCCATCATTCCCGCAACTAGAGGAAAGCAGATATGACAGATATGAGTGTTCATCCGCTGCTTCTCTAATCACACACACACACACACACACACACACACACACACACACACACACACACACACACACACACACACACACACACACACACACACACACACACACACATAAACAAGCAGCAGAATTCTTTAGATGTAGTCTAGAGTGTTGAATGAGCTGTGTGTGTGCGTGTGTGTGTGTGTGTGTGTGTGTGTGTGTGTGTGTGTGTGTGTGTGTGTGTGTGTGTGTGTGTGTGTTTATCTATATGTGTGACATTGAGGCATGTTCATACATGTGCATAATCTTGTTAAAGATGTGGATTTCATGATGATCAAAGGCAAGTCTGAGTCCTGCACTCGAATTCTTCTGTTCTGCTGTGAGAAGCGTGAGCTGTTTCTAATAAGATGTCATGTCCATAAATACACATCTAAAGCATCTTAGGTTTCTAGTCTCGATGACAAATTATCTTAGGCCAAATATATACTATGCAAAACCTGCATTCGAAAAAGCAACAACAAAAACCTTCTTACGTTATATATAAAGGGGTAGTTCACACAAAAACCAGGCTCATTCACATTATGTAGCCCTATATACATTACTGGAGAGCGTCAAATTCATCCCAGGAGCTACGTTTTTTTGCAGTTTTGTTTTCATGAATCCACCAGAGGCTGCTGAGGACTCTTTTTCAGATCTCAAATTTCTCTTGTGAGTGCCATTCGCACCTGCTGTTTTCATGTAAATCCACCATAGGCTGATGTCCACCCCCTCCCTAAACCCAACCAATAGTGTTTTCAAAAGCACCGATTGACTCACCCACCCCCTCCCTAAACCCAACCAATAGTGTTTTCAAAAGCACCGATTGACTCGTTCACCCCTCCCTAAACCCAACCAATAGTGTTTTCAAAAGCACCGATTGACTCACCCACCCCCTCCCTAAACCCAACCAATAGTGTTTTCAAAAGCACCGATTGACTCACCCACCCCCTTCCCTAAACCCAACCAATAGTGTTTTCAAAAGCACCGATTGACTCGTTCACCCCTCCCTAAACCCAACCAATAGTGTTTTCAAAAGCACCGATTGACTCACCCACCCCCTCCCTAAACCCAACCAATAGTGTTTTCAAAAGCACCGATTGACTCACCCACCCCCTTCCCTAAACCCAACCAATAGTGTTTTCAAAAGCACCGATTGACTCGTTCACCCCTCCCTAAACCCAACCAATAGTGTTTTCAAAAGCACCGATTGACTCACCCACCCCCTCCCTAAACCCAACCAATAGTGTTTTCAAAAGCACAGATTGACTCACCCACCCCCTCCCTAAACCCAACCAATAGTGTTTTCAAAAGCACCAATTGACTCGCCCACCCCCTTCCCTAAACCCAACCAATAGTGTTTTCAAAAGCATCGATTGACTCACCCACCCCCTCCCTAAACCCAACCAATAGTGTTTTCAAAAGCACCGATTGACTCACCCACCCCCTCCCTAAACCCAACCAATAGTGTTTTCAAAAGCACCGATTGACTCGCCCACCCCCTTCCCTAAACCCAACCAATAGTGTTTTCAAAAGCACCGATTGACTCACCCACCCCCTCCCTAAACCCAACCAATAGTGTTTTCAAAAGCACCGATTGACTCACCCACCCCCTTCTCTAAACCCAACCAATAGTGTTTTCAAAAGCACCAATTGACTCGCCCACCCCCTTCCCTAAACCCAACCAATAGTGTTTTCAAAAGCACCAATTGACTCGCCCACCCCCTTCCCTAAACCCAACCAATAGTGTTTTCAAAAGCACCAATTGACTCGCCCACCCCCTTCCCTAAACCCAACCAATAGTGTTTTCAAAAGCACCGATTGACTCGCCCACCCCCTTCTCTAAACCCAACCAATAGTGTTTTCAAAAGCACCGATTGACTCGCCCACCCCCTTCTCTAAACCCAACCAATAGTGTTTTCAAAAGCACCGATTGACTCGCCCACCCCTTCCCTAAACCCAACCAATAGTGTTTTCAAAAGCACCGACTGACCCCATACGTTCCTCTGGCTACATAATTTGCGATCTCCAGAAATGTATACGGGGGTATGTTTTCAGAATGACCCCTGGGAAAAACAGGAGTGTTTTAAGTGTTTTGATCTTACATCTTGTAAAAGTGATAAAATTGGCGCCGTTTAAGAATTCCGAGCTATTTGATCTAGAAACAAGACAAAAGAATCAAAGAAACACATTTTCTTGCAGTGTTAAAGATGCTTTTAGAAGTGATTTATCCAGACAGACTGATGATTATCTGATCCTCAGGTTGTGCTGACATAATTTGCTTTTTAAAGCTCTGATCTCACAGGTGTTAATTGGAGGAAAGCAGCAGAAATTCAGTGTTTCATACCTGCCGTCAGCCAGAAAGGATGAGTAAAATGAACTCATAACTCATTTGGTGTAAAGTGAAAGTGAACTGCAAAATACAATACCTGCTCTCTCTCTGACTATAAATACTGTTCTCGCTCTAGAAGTTTTACACTCTAGTTTTCCACTTGAGACTGTGTAATTGGTTGAGAAACTTCCACAAAGCACTTTTCCTCTAAACGTCTCTTTATCACGCAATATAAAGGACTGTTTGTCTTTATTGTTCCGCTTTTCTTGCTCTGAGACTAAATAAGTATTGACTTATCACCGCTGCGTTGCCTGTTTGTCTCTCCCCTTAAAAGATAATTTCATTTTCTGCTATATGCAAACTCTATAAAAGCAATATTTTGCGTTGCGGCTTTTGCTTTAAGTGGATAACAATGAATTGATTCATAAAAACTGCTGCTTGTGTTTGAAATTGGAAAAGAATAAAGCAAAGTGATTTCTGAGGCATGGGATGAGCAGAATAAATTGCATACAGACGTTTAATTACAGGAGTTTAATGAAAGTTTCACACAGAAAGTACACAGTACTGATCACTGTTAATGACATATACAGCATTAGCAGAAGATTTTCCTCATCATCAGTTCAATATACATGGTGAAATGTAGCTGTCCAGTTTCATTAGGGATGCCAAATCATGTATTATCCCGAAATGTGTTGGACTTAATCGATTTAGTTGCACTAAGATACTATTTTAATGTATTCATTCATTCATTTTCCTTCGGTTTAGTCTTTATTTTAGAAGTTGCCACAGTGGAATGAACTGCCAATTATTCCAGCATATGTTCAATCCTTCCAGCTGCAACCCAGTACTGCAAAACACCCAAACACACTTATTCACAAAGCGGGGGAAACCAGCACCCTGAGGACACCCACACTAACACAGGGAGAACATGCAAACTCCACACAAAAATGCCAACTGTCCCAGCCGGCACCAGTAACCTTCTTGCTGTGAGGTGACAGTGCTAACCACTGAGCCACCGTGCTGCTTTGCATAATATTTACATGCACAAAACATTTTGGCTGATGCTGCGATTCAGGACAGAACTAGCAGACTAATAATCATGTGTCGGACTGTTCACTGTCTCCATCTGACAGCCGACAAATAGACTGTCCACCTCCATCCACTGATGACGGGGGCGTCGAGATAAATAATGCATCAGAAACTCTCCAGGGAGTAAATATAATATTTAATTGAAAGGTCTAGACCGTATTAGGTGAAGTTTTGCATGATTTGACCTCTTGGATGTGTCAAAGATTGCAGCATTAGTGACATTAAATATTTAAAGCGCATTCAGGTTGATAGAGGCAAGTAATACACAAGATAAGACCTTTATTATATTTTCAGAATTCTGTCTGTGCAATTATATACAGCTAAAGGCCAAATTTTAGCCCTCTGGTGAAATTTGCAGTATTGTAATATTTCCCAAGTGATGTGTAACAGAACAAGGACATTTTTTCACAGTGTTTCCTATTATATATTTCTTCTGGAGAAAGTATTGGTAACACTTTAGTATAAGTAACAATTCACATGATTAACTACTGGCTTATAATAATAATAATAATAATAATAATAATAATAATAATAATTATTATTATTATTATTATTATTATTATTATTATTATTATTATTATTATTATTATTATTATTATTATTATTATTATTATTATTATCATTATTATTATTATTTCAAAGCGTCCCAGTGAAGTATAGGGCTTATTATTAAGGTATTAACTGTTAATTAACCCTTAAAGCTTATGACCTTATTATACACCACTAATCCCAATACATAAACCCTTACTAATTAGTCATTTATTGAGTTTATCTTAGTTAATGGTTTGTTAATAGCATGAATTATATAATAAATTAAAGTGTGACAAAAGTCGTATTTGATTTACTTTGGAATTAATACATTATTATACTTTTAACTCATATAGATTATTTATTTTCTAATAATTCCACATAGCAGGGTCATTTTTTGTTATACTTCAATGAGAGGCTTTATAATAATAATAATAATAATAATAATAATAATAATAATAATAATAATAATAATAAACAATAACAATAATATTTATTTTATTAATAATAATAATAACAACAAGTATAATAGGCAAGGCAGTGGGTCAGTAGGTAGTGCTGTCGCCTCACAAAAACCTGCTGGATAAGTTGGCGGTTCATTCCGCTGTGGCGCCCCAGGATTAATAAAGGGACTAAGCCGACAAAAAAATGAATGAATGAATGAACAAATATAATAGTTGTAATTATAGTATTAATAATAAAAATATATAATGATAGTAATAATAACAAAAATAATAAGTTAACATTAATTTAAGCAACAATTCCTGCTATTAACTGCCTATTAAAATAAGAATAATAATATCAAATAAATAAATACATAAAATAATAATAATAATAATAATTAGAAATACATAAAATAATAATAATAATAATAATAATAATAATAATAAATAAATAAAATAATAATAATATCAATAATAAATACATAAAATAATAATAATAATAATAATAATAATAATAATAATAAATACATAAAATAATAATAATAATAATAATAATAATAGTAATAACTAGAATTGTACATTTCCTAAAGGAAATGTGAATGGGGTTTGCGTGGCAAATCGATGGGGTACAATGTATTTGTTTTGGTAGCTAGGGTGTTCTGAATGGTTGCTAGGGTGTTCTGAGTGGTTGCTAGGTGGTTGCTAAGGTGTCCTAAGTGGTTGCTATGTGGTTGCTAAGGTGTTGCTAGGCGGTTGCTAGGGTGTCGTGAGTGGTTGCTAAGGTGTTGCTAGGCGGTTGCTAGGGTATTCTGAGTGGTTGCTAGGTGGTTGCTAAGGTGTTGCTAGGCGGTTGCTAAGGTGTCCTGAGTGGTTGCTAGGTGGTTGCTAAGGTGTTGCTAGGTGGTTGCTAGGGTATTCTAAGTGGTTGCTAAGGCGTTGCTAGGCGGTTGCTAGGGTGTCCTGAGTGGTTGCTAGGTGGTTGCTAAGGTGTTGCTAGGCGGTTGCTAAGGTGTCCTAAGTGGTTGCTAGGTGGTTGCTAAGGTGTTGCTAGGTGGTTGCTAGGGTATTCTAAGTGGTAGCTAGGCGGTTGCTAGGGTGTCCTGAGTGGTTGCTAGGTGGTTGCTAAGGTGTTGCTAGGTGGTTGCTAGGGTACTCTAAGTGGTTGCTAAGGCATTGCTAGGCGGTTGCTAGGGTGTCCTAAGTGGTTGCTAGGTGGTTGCTAAGGTGTTGCTAGGCGGTTGCTAAGGTGTCCTAAGTGGTTGCTAGGTGGTTGCTAAGGTGTTGCTAGGTGGTTGCTAGGGTATTGTAAGTGGTTGCTAGGCGGTTGCTAGGGTGTCCTGAGTGGTTGCTAGGCGGTTGCTAGGGTGTCCTGAGTGGTTGCTAGGTGGTTGCTAAGGTGTTGCTAGGTGGTTGCTAGGGTGTCCTGAGTGGTTGCTAGGTGGTTACTAAGGTGTTGCTAGGTGGTTGCTAGGGTGTTCTGAGTGGTTGCTAGGCGGTTGCTAGGCGGTTGCTAGGGTGTTCTGAGTGGTTGCTAGGTGGTTGCTAAGGTGTTGCTAGGTGGTTGCTAAGGTGTCCTAGGTGGTTGCTAAGGTGTTGCTTGGTGGTTGCTAGGGTATTCTGAGTTGTTGCTAAGGCGTTGCTAGGCGGTTGCTAGGGTGTCCTGAGTGGTCGCTAGGCCCTTACTAAGGCGTTACTAGGCGGTTGCTAGGTGGTTGCTAGGCGGTTGCTAGGGTAATTTGGGTGGTTGCTAGGCAGTTGCTAGGGTACCCTGGGTGGTTACTAGGCAAGCCTCACATACATGCCTGATGAAATATTTATACTTAGTAAGCATTTCTAGCAAGTTACAGTACTTGGCTAGTCAATATTAGCATGTAGCTAGTCACTGCTAGCATATGTAGCATATAGGAAGTTCCGTTTGCTAGCATGAGTCAAACGAGCCAATCCCCAAGTCTCTACGATGTTCCGATGCTGAGATATAGCTGTTGATAAATGGTTGCTAGGGTACTCTGTTTTGTTGCTATGGGCGAGGTTACAAAGCAAACTTAAAAAGTGGTTGGCTGCCTAAGTCAAATGAGCCAACCCCCAAGTCAATAGGACACTGCCAAGCAAATATATACATGTAGGCCAGTTATAATGGCAGTCTATGGGATCAATTTGGGGGCGTGGCTTGTGAGATTCATTATCATATTGAGATGCTCATTGGTTGTCTGAGTCAGATGAGCCATCCCCCAAGCCAATAGGACACTGCTAAGCAAAGATATGCATGTAGGCCAGTTATAATGGCAGTCTATGGGACCAGTTTGGGGGCGTGGCTTGTGAGCTTCATTATCATATTGAGATGCTCATTGGTTGTCTGAGTCAGATGAGCCATCCCACAAGTCAATAGGACACTGCTAAGCAAAGATATGCATCCAGCCCTATTATAATAGAAGTCAATGGGATAAGTTTGGGGGCGTGGCTTGTGAGCTTCATTATCATGGTGTGATGCTGATTGGTTGCCTGAGTCAAATGAGCCCACCCCCATGTCTCTATGACACTCCTATGTAATGTTATAGATGTGTGACCTTTATAATGGAAGTCAATGGGATCTGCAATGGGACATCCCACCCCATGTTAAGTCAATGGGGCAGTTAGAGGGGTCTTTAAATGGTCTGGGGGGGCGTGGCTTGTGAGCTTCAAAATCATAATGAGATGCTGATTGGTTGCCTGAGTCAAATAAGCCCACCCCTAAGTCAGTATGACACTGCTATGTACTGTGATTGACATATGACATTTATAATGGGAGTCAATGTAATGAATGGAAGTCAATGGCCAATGTAAAGTCAATGGGGACCACTTTGGGACGTCCTAGCACCCCAGGGGAACAGCCTATACCCCCTTTCGGGGTATGTTCTCACTTAGGCTGCAACCCCCTACAGATGTTGTGAATCCCATATTTCTATGAAATTCATAATGGACGCAGTGATTGGTTAAAGTTCGGCTCCATGTAAAGTCAATGGAGACTTTGGGACGTCCTAGCTCCCCAGGGGTACAACATTTACCGCCTTTCGGGGTGTGGTTTGAAGCCTCCTATAACCCTCTCGAGATGTCGCGAATCCTATGTCTCTACGAATTTCGCTGTTGGCGCTACGGCGATTTCCGGGAATAGTATCTTACGAGTGTCTAGAAAATGAATGGGAGTCAATGGGGCCCATGTAAGTCAATGGGGACCACTTTGGGACGTCCTAGAGCCCCAGGGGTACAACTTATACCCCCTTGCGGGGTATGTTCTCACTTAGGCTGCTACCCCCTACAGCTGTTGCGAATCCCATATTTCTACGAAATTCACACTCGGTGCTGTGATTCTTCAAAGTTCGGCTCAATGTTAAGTCTATGTGATTTTTGGGGGGGGTTTTTTGGCCCCTGCGGGGCCAAAAAACCCCCCACCCCTTATAAAAGTCATAGCACACCATTCCCGATAAGACCGCATGATTTGAGCCCACTTTCAAGGGTCTGGGACGAAAGCTGCGGGACTAGTTACGCGCCGAAAAATAGGACGGAAGAAGGAAGAAGAAGAAGAAGAAGAAGGAAGAAGAATAATAAACCAGGCACAATAGTAAGAATGGACTTTGCCTATGGCAAACCCCATTAATAAATACATAAAATAATAATAATAATAATAATAATAATAATAATAATAATAATGATGATGATGATGATGATGATAATAATAATAATAATAATAATAATAATAATAATAATAATGATGATGATGATGATGATGATGATGATGATGATAATAATAATAATAATAATAATAATAATAATAATAATAATAATGCTTTTCTGGTGCTCAAGAAATCTTTAAAATAACAATAAGAAAAACAAAATTTATTTCCTGAAATGGCCTAAAAATCCAGTTTTCCTCTTTTCAAGAGTGTGGTGTGAATAAAGAGTCCACGCTGTCTTTTCTTTTCCTGCTTTGGATGTCATTGTACAGAAACATGAGTGTGTTTCGTGTGTGTTGTGAGTGAACTCAAGGACAGTGTTTTAAATTTGCATGAATCACGGAGAGCTGAGATATGAAGGAATGTTTATTTCTGGGTCAGTGGGGGTGTTAATGAGAATGTGCTGTAAGAAGGAGAGCGTCAGCGAAGGCCTGAACGCCAGTGTTTGATTGGTCGGTTTCTGACAGCCGCTCACCGGGTGAGGACATTGACAATGACAGGCTGCCGGCGACCGGAGAGCTGCAACTACACAACATACAGCTAAAATAACTGAGAGAGAGACTCATCTTTTATTTATGGGCTTGCTACCTGAGCTCGACTCTCACAGACAAAAACTTTATACAGAAAAAATACTGTCATATTCACAGAGATGAAACACCAGAAATGTCAGGTTTACTGTCACTCTTCACACTGCAGGTCAAACGACAGAAGAAATAAACGTAAAAATACTGTAAACCTGCGAATAAAGGTTATTTTAATTTAATTAAATGTTTATTTGATTAAATAAAAGATTCAAATAAATCTGATAAATATGCATTAATAACTGTGGTTGACCAGAATTAAATTTTTAGAATTTAGAATGTTTATTGGCGGCCTGGTGGCTCAGTGGTTAGCACTGTGTCCTCACAGCAAGAAGGTCGCTGGTTTTAGTCTTGGCTGGGTCAGTTGGTGTTTCTGTGTGGAGTTTGCATGTTCTCCCCGTGTTGGTGTGGGTTTCCTCCGGGTGCTTCGATTTGCCCCACAGTCCAAACACATGCGCTATAGGGGATGAACTAAATTGGCTGTAGTGTATGTGTGTGTGTGTGTTTGTGTGTGTATGGGTGTTTCTCAGTGCTGGGTTGCAGCATCAGCTGCGTAAAACATATATATGTTAATAAATGATCCTATAATAGTTAAAATAACTCAACAAAGAACCAAATATAAATAACTAAAAAATTAGTAAAAAATTTTTTTAGTGTATGCATACACTTCATATATATATATGAAGAATTTAGATGCAAAAAACTCTAAATGGCGTCTGACATTTTTCTATAACGTGTGTTTTTATCAGTCT